>NW_017670586.1:59139-75928 GCF_001879085.1 Nicotiana attenuata | reverse complement strand
TAAAGTCATCAATGAAAAAGCAGAAAGTATCTACTTTTACCAAAAGAAGGTGGATTGATTGGTCCACACACATCAGTGTGAACAAGCTGGAGCGGCTTGGTTGATCTTGACATGGCCTCCTTTGGAAAACTCCTCCTTGCATGTTTTCCTAGAAGACAAGATTCACACAGTTGATTTGGATGGTTGATTGATGGTACCCCATGCACCATGTTCGTTTCTCCCATTGTTTTGAGCGCTTCAAAATTCAAGTGCCCAAATCACATGTGCCAACACCATGATTCATCTTGCACATTAGCCTTCAAACACTTTGCATCAATTGTTTTAAGATTCAGAGAAAATAATCTATTCTTTGCCATATGCACTTTAGCAATTAGAATTCCACTTGAATCTCTAAGCCAATGATGCATATTTTTCATGTGGATGTCATATTCCTTTTCAAGAAGTTGGCCCAAACTCAAAATATTACTTTTTAATTTTGGCACATAATAAACATCTTGAATTAGCTTGTGACTACCATCTTTACAGGAGATCAGAATCGTACATATCCTTTCGATTTGAATCTTTGAGGTATCACCAAAGGAAACATTACCTCTCACCGTTTTATTGATCTCCACAAACTTTTCTTTTCATCCACACATATGATTGCTTGCTCCATTGTCCAAATACCACGAGCTGCAATCATCCTTGTCTTCTTCCTTGAGTGCCAGCAATAATGTTGACTCATCTTCTTCTTTCTTGTCGTCAACAAGGTTAGCTTTCTATTCAATATTGCTACGACATTCCCAAGAGTAATGGCCAAATTTATGACAATTATAACACTCAATTTTTGATTTGTCATACCTTTGTCTATTATTTTCTTGGTAGTAGCCACGTCCTCTTCCTCCTCTTTGTCCACGAGAACGACCTATGAATGTTTGGTGGATTTTAACTTCATTGTTGAAGTTGTTACCATTACTTCTTCATCTTCCATGACCGCCACGGCCTCGTCCTCGTCCATTCCCTCGATAGCTTTTTTCACCTCCATAATCCTTGAAGGATGCGTGAGTTTTAAGAAGTTGCTCCAATGGCACTTCTTGTCTCCTCTTGATCTTTTCTTCATGGGCCTGTAAAGAACCCTCCAATTGCTCCACCATCATAGAGTCTAAATCTTTAGACTCCTCAATAGCACACACCACAAAATTAAATTTAGATGTTAAAGTGCGAAGGATCTTTTCTACCACACGGACATCTTCTATGTCCTCCCCGTACCGTCTCAATTGATTTGCAACAACCTTTACTTTTGAACAATAATCCGAAATGCATTCGGATTCTTTTATTTTTAAAACTTCAAAATCAGCCCTTAGAGTTTGAAGTTTTACCTTCCTCACCTTGTCAACTCCTTGAAGAGAATTTTGTAAAATCTCCCAAGCTTCCTTTGAGGTGGTAGCATCTGCCACCTTCTCAAACATGGCATCATCCAAACATTGGTGGATGAGCGTGAGGGCTTGTTGATCCTTCTTCCTTGTCTTTGCCAAGACATCTTTTTCATTTTGAGGCAGAGCTTCCTCATTATCGGGTTTTACATACCCTCTATCTACGATTTACCATACATCCTGGGAGCCAAGAATGACTTTCATACGTAGACATCATTTCTCATGAAGTTTCTTTCTTTGCTACAGCTGGAAAAATCGTTGTTTTAGACGATGCATATGTAGAAAGCCTATTTGGTGCAATGGGGGAGTTGATCCCATTTTCTATGAGCGAATGAGTCCATACTTATTTATCATTAGAAAGACCTATTCGTAATAATTTCTCCATCACAATTATTGTGAAGAGACATCTAAAATAATTAGTCTTGGACAGTTTATTTGTGAAAACATTGAATTTCTGGTAGTAGATCCATAATCAAAAAAGTGTTTGTGATTGTTCCAGAAGAAATGAAACAAAAGATATGGTAGAGCTAGGACAGTTATTGTATGAGGTCTACCCAATGCTAGATGCAGAGGCGCATAATAGATCGATATGAACATCATCAGCTGTCCCGTAATAAAACCAGTTGTTGCTGATACCTTCTTCTCGGTTCCTTCTTCCATAACCAGAGCTCGGAGAAGGAAGAGATAAGAGGGCCCTATGGAGAATGTGGTCAGAAATCCATAATAGAGTCCGACCACAACGACCGAATTGATTATCTTCATGCATAAGGATACTAGATTACCTAGTAGAAAAGATTGAAAAATCATCACAAACCTCCCTTATTTCTTTTCTATTGCAATTTCTGGATTATTATATGATGATTTTTGAACTTTCCATATATAGAAAAGAAATAGAAAGAGATAGACTAGAAACGACCAGATAGTTATATGAGTGAAAGAAAACGGCTTCTAAATTTGCAGTAAAAAGGTTGAGTTTCATTTCCTATGTACAAGAATCAAATGGTGAAAAAAGTAAACATAAGCAATAGAGATTGTTTACCCCAAGATTGGTGAATTGTCATGATAGCTTGAAGCGGGTTCAAAAGATCAACTGTATGGAGTTTTTACTGTCTATTACCATAGATGGATTTCCACAACGGGAGGTTGAAAGCAAAAATGAGTGGATGGTTAGGAAGCCCAAATACACAAAGGATTAGTAATTGAGATTATGCAAGTTATCCAAGAGGATATTTCTGTACATAAAAGGAATTCGAATTGGGGCTTTACGTTCGTAGAAATGATCAAGAAGTACTCCCCATGATTCTGATCCAGAGTATGTTCCTATCCACTGAGTAAGTAAATAACTATCAAGAACGAAGTAATCTTTTACTTTGGTTAAAGGCCCTTTTTCTGAGAAAGGAGAATAGGAATGAAATAAAATAGAAATAGAAAGAAAAGAATCTAATTGCAAAAGCAAAAAGGGGGGATGTCCCATTACAAAACAAAGAATTCCGTTCTTACAAGTAAATACTCAAGACCCAAGTAGGCTTAATTATCTTTTGTGAGACGGGGATACTGAAAAGACAGCGGACCATTACTCGCCAAGGCTCTGATACCACGTTGTTGGGATAAAAATAAATAATATCCAGCCCAGGAATAATATCCACGGTAAATAACAATAACACAAGAGAGTAACAACGACACCAAATATTTTAACGGGATAAAATACAATACCCCAGCGGAGCAATATCACCACTATAATATTACAACTTAGTAGTGTCAAGAGATAACTACAACTTCGAAAGAAATAACATTCTTTATTTTAAACACCTCACTACAATATTACTCCCACTCACTATTTATCTCACAGACTACAATCTGTAGATTACTCTCAGCTTTCTGCTTCTCTCTCGATTTTGGTGTACTTGATCTGAGAAGCAAATGCTTCTATTTATAGGAAGATAACCACCCTCTCTAACCAATCAGATGAGTTGGTTTTGCAATTTGCAAGTTTGCAAGTTGCCAACTTTGTTTTGTCTCTGGTTGCAACTTGTTGCCAGCTTTCTCTTTTTCTTTATTTTATTTATTTAAATGGGTTCTACAGTTTATATGTTACTCAAATTAGATTACGAGATTGACTCTTTTTGTAAAGTCGATCTTTTGAGTAGAATCTGGAATGTGTTCAGCTAACATGGTTCATTTTAAGATTTTGGTGTATGATTTTGAGGTTAAATAGGTTCACACTCTGCCAAAAGTAAAGTGCATTTGCTACCTTATTTTTGGAGATCATTCGGAACTTCGGAGCAAATTATTTTTATAGTTTCTTCGTCTTCGACAAGGTCACTGCAGTTAGAAACCACAACACATCAACTTAATAATTCAAAAATTACTATATATAAAAAAACATATACTACGACACCTTATGAATTGAAATGCTTAAGAACTCAGCAATCAGATATTGAAATTTCAAGGGTTGCACTATACCTACTCTATTACGCTTCGACTTCGGCATTGCTTCTTCGGTTTGTGTGGTGAAAGCTAAAACCCTACTTGTTTTCCTTTCACAAAGTATAACCTGGCCGCGCATTTAGTTTTATGTCTTTATACTAGTTTGGTCGATACTGGGCCTTGAGTTAATAAGCCTAGTTAACTTACAGGCTCGGCTGAATTGTTGGGTTTTATGAAAAAGGTTTGGGTTGGATAATAGAAGAAGGTGTTATTGGGTAAAAATTGCATGGGGCGTCCTATTTGGTCGCCACCTTTTAACTTATACCCGTTTTGTTTTTTTGTTGCATCCGTACCCATTTTTTTTTGTTAAAAGCATTTTAAAAAGACTATTGACAACTGCAGGACAAAAACTTAAGCATGTTTAGGTTGAAGTTTTAGCAAATGAACTAAAAACTTCAGCTTGTTTAGACTGAAGTTTCGGATAAAACTCAGGACAAAATTGTAGACTGCGTTACAAAACTTCAGCATGTTTTGATATGAAGTTTTAGCAAATGAACTAAATAACTTCAGCATGCATTAGCAAAAACTCTTTAGAAAATTACATACTGCAAGACAAAAATTAAGCATGTTTAGTCTGAAGTTTTAGCAAATGAACTAAAAAACTCAAGCATGTTTAGTATGAAGTTCTAGCAAATGAACTAAAAAACTTAAGCACGTTTAGTCTGATGTTTTAGCAAATGAACTAAAAAATTTAAGCATGTTTAGTCTGAAGTTTTAGCAAATGAACTAAAAAATTTAAGCATGTTTAGTATGAAGTTCTAGCAAATGAACTAAAAAACTTAAGCATGTTTAGTCTGAAGTTTTAGCAAATGAACTAAAAAACTTAAGCATGTTTAGTATGAAGTTTTAGCAAATGAACAGAATGACTTCACCATGTTTAGACTGAAGTTTCGAATAAAACTCATGACAAAACTGTAGTTTGCAGAATATATAACTTCAGCATGTAGCATGAAGTTTTAGCTTCAATGTGAACAACTTCATGCTATATTAGCATGAAGTTTTAGCTTCAACATGAAACAACTTCATGCTACATTAGCATGAAGTTTTAGCTTCAACGTGAAACAACTTCATGCAAGTGTGATTCTGAAGATGAATTCGGATAAGTTTCTAATTTTTTGATAAAGCTGCTGAGAGGAGATGAATTTGGATAAGTTTCTATTATTACGGATTTTTTATCGGCTGGCTACCAAATCAATAATTTTTAAAAATAGGGTACATGTTAAAAGGTGGCTCAAATATAGGGTACGGCTGCAAATCCCTCTGTTATTGAACCCGTCATCCAATTGGACGGGTGAGTTATCGGAAGGTTCTATAAGGGGTTGGTCCTTAAATAATGTAATACTCATTGCACACTTCAATTTCTTCTTTATCACAATGGGTAATCTGGATAAAAATAAAATTACACCATAAATTCTCTTGGTTAGAAAAAGATTTGGTATACTTAATAAACTGAATAAAAAGAAATCAAGTCATGAAAATCCAAATGGTTTGTATACGGAACAAGAAAATGGTAGGTTTGAGAAAGAAATGCGTAAATATGAAGAACTGAAAATTTTATAGCATTAGACATATATAGTTGATAAGAATAAGGGGATCTTCGTAGAATAGATTTTCACAAAAATTTAAGTTATGTTATTTACGCCATCTGAAGGAACCTTGAAGTGTGAAATGAGTGATTTAGGTCATAACAGATAGTGTTAAAGTATGAAGTAAGGAAAGAAATAATGGAAGCAAAAGTGATTTAGGGTAGAGGAAGATGCGGATGGTGGAGGAAAAAATTAGAGGAGAAGAAAGTATTAAAATTAGATGGGGTACATATTATTTTTAGAAAAATAAAAAAATAAACCTAATTTTAGGCAGATAACTCGCATCTCCGAGGGTGCGTTTCACGCTATGGAGGCCGATAGTGTTGGGTGTTTAGTTGATCATCTTCTTTGAATGAATGAGGTGTCCAATTGATCGTTGAGGACAACTTGAAAGGGCCGTTTACGTATTTCGCCTTGTTAAAATCGATCGAGTGTTGATTATTTATGCATAAATTTTTTATTTAAATATTGATTTAATGACTTGTTTTGAAAATTTTATAACTCTATCATCGGTCCTTAGAATGTGTCGAAGAAGACAAAATGGGTCCTCTTATGTGGTGTTATTTGACTAAATTATTGATTGTGAGTCGTCTGTATTGGTATTTGGAGACTTTGTTCCAAATATGAGATCATTTGGAGCAGATTTAGTGGTCGTTTGGACATAAGAGTTGAGATTCCGGAAAAATATTTTTTTTCAAGTTGAAAATAGTATTTGAAAAACAAGAATTGTGTTTGGATATGAATAAAACTTGGAGCTATTTTTAAATTTTTGTGAATGCTTTGAAGTAAAAAAATTTAAAAATAACTTTTTGGAGTTTTTCGAATTTCGATAAGTTCCAAAATTCTACTTCAAGTGAAATTTAAATCTTTTTATGGCCAAACATCGATTACGAAAAAAAGTAAAAAAAGATTTCCACAAAAAGTGAAAACATTTTACGGCCAAATGGGCCCTTAATGTGCTTTGATCGAAATCAAAATTGTGAATTCGAGGGATACTTTATGAACAACGCAGATAAATTATGCCAATAGGGTAGAATTTGATGAAGATTTTAACATATAAATTAATGCAGGTAACACAAAGTCATGCCAATTGGGTAGACTTTGGTGAATAATCGAACTAGCACAAAGTCATACCAACATAGTATAGTTTATGAATAACTTATTGTAACGACCGACCGATCGCTTTGAGAATTTAAGTCTCATTCGACAGCATAAGGTCTTGAGCAGCTTCGTATTATGTGTATTAACTTACGTGCGTGGTCGAGTTCAGTTACCGAATAATTCGGAGTCAAATCGAAAGAAGGATTCTAATTTTGGAAGCCTAAGCGGTAAGAGTTGATCGGAATTTGACTTTTGCGTAAATAGATCCGGAATGGATTTTTGATGATATCAACAGCTTCACATAGTAATTTTGGACTTAGGCGTGCGTCCGGATTTGGATTTAGAGGCCCATAGGATAATTTGAAGCATTTCGGCGAAAGTTGGAAAAGTTAAAGTTTGGAAGGTGGAGAGGTTTGACCAATAGTTGACCTTGGTGATATCGGGGTCGGAATGCAATTTCGAGAGTTGGGACAACTCTGTTATGTCATTTGGGACTTGCCTGCAAAATTTGACATCATTCCGGGTTGATTTGATAGGTTTTGGCACTAGTTTTAGAAGTTGGAAGATTTGAAAGTTCAAAAGTTTGATTCTCAGTGCGATTCGTAATTTCAACATTATTTGATGTGATTTGATGCCTCGAGTAGGTTCGTGTTGTGTTATGGGACTTGTTGGTATGTTCAGACGAGGTCTCGAGTGGCTTGGGTGAGTTTCAGATAGGTATGTTGTGCTTGTTTTTGATGCTTCATCTTCGTTTCTTCAATCATAAATGATACCACATTAATCAAATGAGCTTCAAATTTAGTTTTCATTGAACCATTATATCCATATCGTAATTCCGGAACCATAGCAAAAAGAATCCTCGAATTTGGACATCGTATGAGGGAATTATGCTCATTTCCATGTCGAGGAGACTACTGGTTTCTGGTGTGATCGTAATTGCGAACATTTCTATGGCAATTGTGATGCCCAGTTTGCTACTGCGAACTTTTTATCGCAAATGCGATATTTTCCAGCCCTGTTCTTGTTTGCAATTGCGAAGGCTTCTTCGCTTTTGTGAGGTTTCACAATTGCGAACCCTGGATCGCAAATGCGACATCTGCAGCTTGTTTTCAGCTGTGTAATTCGGTTTGTCTTCTTTGAGGTGAGTATCTTGCCTAGCTTTGTATGGGGAAACTACCCCTTAGGATTTGAGTCTTCTATGCTAATTGTATCTTGTGAAGTCTGTGTACGCGGGGTGACGAGTACGTGCTCGGGGTTATTTGTGGAAAGTTGGCCTTTTAGGGTTCTTAGGTCCTTGTATTCACTGAGTATGAAGTTGTTTTGTATTGATTAAGTTTTCTTAATTACTAGTCTCGTCTCTACCTGTTTTAATTGGAATTAATTGCTTCACGATCCACTCTTATTGTCTATTTAACTCTTATATAACTTAACTGAAATTTTTTACCTCTCCTATTGCCATGCTATCTTTTCCTAACTGCTTATCTTTACTTGAAAATATTATTATCTCTTCTGTAACTGTTCATCCTTAATTGGGGTTATGATTATCTTCTCGCTGCCTTTTAATTGAATTTGTAGTATTTCTTTCGTGATTTCCTAACCTTAAAAGAAGTTTAGGTATTCTATATCTTAGTAGACTTATCCTTAGTAGGATTATTGACTCGTTATATGTCCCTTATTGTTGAACTGTACTTTGTGGGATCGTTGTTATATATTATTTTCTCCCTTGTTGAGCTGTTCTTATTATGACTAGCATTCTCTATTGTGGCTATTCCTTGTGAACTAGTTCTTCCGTTTCTTTGAGTTCTAGAATTTCTGAGTTGATTTTATTGCCATACTCATGTATTGTTGTCATTGTTGTTGTTGTACTTGTTGTTAAGATGCACGAGGTATCTGTCATGCAGTTGTTATTGTGATGCACGAGGTTTTTCCATGCGGTTGTTATTGTGATGCACGAGGGTTCTGCCATGCAGTGTTATCAGGTTGCACGAGATTTCTGTCGTGCTAGTTACTATTGAAATATATATATATATATATATATATATATATATATATATATATATATATATATATATATATATATATATATGCGGGTTGCGCATGTGGCAAGACAAGGTGGGAACATTATTATGCACGTGTGCCAAGACAAGGCGAGCATTTACTTTACTAATTGCACACATGGCGAGACAAGGTGGGATATGTCAGGGATTGATTTGAGGTGACTTGCGATGGCCTGAGGGCATTCTTGTTTTTGATATTTGTGAAGTGGTGCACTTGCCTATGCGAGTTTTATCTTGTGGAAAATTATGGGAAAACATTTTACATGATGTCCATTTTCTCTATACTTACTAGCTGGCATGAACTATGTTAGAACACTTGCACAAGCATACACGCAGTTAATCACTCTTATCGGTTAATAGGATGGATCTTGATAGTTGAGTATTAGTACACACCCTCGGCTGGTTCTATTGGCACGTGAGTCGTCCGTGCAGTTATTGTTTGTAGCGAAGGCACAGGATGCCAAGTGTTTAGGGTTCACAAATTGGAACCCGTGAATTATGGATATTTTGAGGTTCGCTGCCTCGTGGTGATTATTTATTAAAACCTAATGTGAAAGCAGTTATTTTCATCTAGTTGATATCTGTCTTTCTTTTAGTTGTGTTCTACGGGTTTAGCTGTGCCCAGCTTACCCTACTGTGTTCTTACTTGTTGTGTTCCACTGCTAATTGTTGTTTCTATTTCTTATTGCAAGTACCATATTATCATGTCATTATGCATAGCTTTATAGAGATATCGTGTTCCTATTAGTCCAACACTTATACTTGTTTAGGTTATTTAGTTTAGTAGGTGTCTTGACTGTCCCTCGTCACTACTCCATCGAGGTTAGTCTTGATGTTTGTTGGGTACCGCTGTGGTGTACTCATATTACACTTCTGCACATTTTTGTACAGATCCAGGTATTGCGGAGTCAGTCGATCGTTAGCAACTGTTCAGATCTTGCAATGGAGACTCAAGGTAAACCTGCTGCTGCATTCGCAGGCTTCGGAGTCACCTTCTAGTTTTCTTGTATTTACGATGTTTACTCCTATTTCAGAACAGTTGTATTTAGAGGTTTTCTAGCAAACCTGTAAAGCTTATGACTTATACTACCGGTTTTGGGGTTGTAAACTTGTATAGAGACTTCTATTTAGAAATGGTTAGATGTTAGTTAATTATTATTGTTATTTCAGTTAATGTTAGGCATACCTAGTCCCTAAGACTAGGTGCCATCACGACACCTATCAGAGGGAAATTTAGGTCGTGAAAAATTGGTATCAGAGCTCTAGGTTCATAGGTGCTACGAGTCATAAGTGAGTTTAGTAGTCTTGCTGATTGGTGCGGAGACTTTTGTACTTATCTTCGAGAGGGTGCAGAACTATTAGGACAATTTCACTTCCTTCATTCCTATCGTGCAAGTTTATTGATCTCGAAGTTTGAGATTTTATAATTCCATTCTCTAACAGATGGTGAGGACACGAGCTGTAGTTATCTATGACGCTGCTCTCGGAGCAGGTGATGCTAGAGGTAGAGGCAGAGGCCGACGAAGAGCACGTGCCGTAGCAAGAGAGCCTACTAGAGCAGAAGTTGAGGAGTCGCCAGTAGCTCCAGTTGGGGGGCAGGTACCGTAGGCGCTTGCCGTTACCCCCGGACTTCAGGAGACCTTAGCACAGTTTCTGCGCATGTTTGGTACATTGGCTCAGGCGGGGCTGATTCTGGTTGCACCAGCTACTTCACGGGCCGGGGAGGAACTCAGACTCCCGCCGCCCACACTCTAGAGCAGCGAGTTCATGTTGGTCAGGTTCCAGGTGTCATGGCGACACAGCCTGTGGTTCTAGTTCAACCCGTGTTAGGGCAGTGACATCTAAGGAAGAATAACTTAGACTTGAGAGGTACAAGAAGTACCACCCTCCAACCTTCAAGGCTAGTTCCCTTATTTTTTGCTTTATTTATGGGTGAGTTTCATGATTAGTACTCTACTTATGTGTTTACCCCTGTTGGGAGATTCTATGAGTGGTAGCCCGTGTCTATCGTTTGTTTTTATTTATTATTGAGAGTTACGAAGCTAGAAGTGAATTCCCGTTGTCCATTATGGTAGGTTTTGATGTGATTCCTGAGTAATTTGGTTATGATTTATAATTTGGATGCTCTACCGGGGTGAGAGTTCAGTAAGTGTTGTGATTTTATTGGCACAATTGAGTTAGTGGAAGGTTTCAATTGGTATGATGTGTATTCGACTTGTGATTCAGAGTAGAGGGTGAGACCCTTGCGATTCCATGTGATTTGATATGTTTGAGCCAGGCTGCGTGCCGCAGTGGAAGTTATATCAGGATGAGATCCTTGTGATTTGTTCATATACTTTAATTTTTCCTTTTAAATTGATTCGTAGGATGGTACTGATAGAGAGTTGTGCCTGTCGGGCTTGTTTGATATTTCTCTTAAGTGTTTCTCCTAACATGTTCAGTCATTTTCGTTCTGTGCTTCCTGAGTTTTAGCTTGCGAGGTGTGTGCCTGGAGGAGTTATTGCAACTTGTTTATCCGGGCATATAGTTATGAGGTCTTTGTGTTTCTTGCATCATTGTTAGCGTTGTGGAACTTTAAAACAGGGTTCTGACGGATATGAGGCTAATTGCCGGTGATGGATTTCATAACGGGCAGCTATTGTGATCAGAACTGTTATTATGGGCCTATGTGTAATGTGTCATGTTGTGTGGTTTACTCTATGGGTGCAGGCATAAGTGGTTTCATCTAGTTGAGACTAATACCGGGTGTGGATTTAGAATCGGGTCTTTTGAAGACGAGCAGATGGTGGAAATGTTGACTCTAAGGCTTATTGATGTTGGTGGAAGGGATGAATTGCAGTTGAGATGGTGTCGTCAGGCTCATGTGGATTGGGGTGACGTGGGGTCACCCGTGGATGTATGTTGGATGTGTGCATTGAGTGATTTGACGGCTTCGAGGCGATTCTTGGCACGTTCGAGGATGAATATCTGTTTAAGAGGGGGAGGATGTAACGACCCAGCCGGTCATTTTGAGAATTTAAGTTCCGTATGGTGGCATAAGGTCATGAGCATCTTCGTATTATGTGTATTGACTTGCGTGCGTGGTCAAGTTCAGTTAGCGGATGATTCGGAGTCAAATCGGAAGAAGGATTCTAGTTTTGGAAGTTTAAGCGGTAAGAGTTGACCGGAATTTGACTTTTGTGTAAATGGCTCCGGAATGGGTTTGGATGATTTCAAAAGCTTTTTATGGTGATTTGGACATAGGCGTGCGTCCGAATTTGAATTTGGAGGTCCATAGGTTAATTTGAAGTATTTCTGCGAAAGTTGGAAAAGTTGAAGTTTGGAAGGTGGAAAGGTTTGACCAATAGTTGACCTTGGTGATATTGAGGTTGAAATGCAATTGCGAGAGTTGGAACAGCTCCGTTATGTCATTTGTGACTTGCCTGCAAAATCTAATGTCATTTGTCACGACCCGAATTTCCCACCCTCGGGAGTCGTGATGGCGCCTACTAATGAGAGCTAGGCAAGCCAACTTAATTAGCAATTTCATTAAACACCTATTCCTTTTTAACAATTAACAGCATTAAATAAAGACGACAGAATTAAAATCATAAGCGGAAGACTTAAATGTAGATAGATGGTCAATGATACAGAAGTTCCAACACATATACCTTTACCCCGGGACTGGAGTCACATACTCACGAACATCTAAGGAGTACTACATACAAAGTATGAAAGAAACATAATCTTTTTATCTCGGGTACAATGAGATGACAGCCAAATGTAAAGATAGACGGGAGACGCCGGGTCTGCGGACGCCTGCAAGCTACCTCGGGTCTCTCTGGACTGAAGGTTCGCCCCCGTGCTAATGCTGCTGCTGCTGCTCAATACCTGGACCTTTGCAAAAATGCACAAAGTGTAACATCAGCACAACCGACCCCATGTGCTGATAAGTGCCTGGCCTAACCTCGGCGAAGTAGTGACGAGGCTAGACAGGACCTACCAAAAACAACCTGTGCAGGTATATATGTATTAACAAGTACAATGAAATAACAACGAAAAATACCAGCTAAGGCAGGGGGGACATGCTTAGGGGAAATACAGATGAACACAATTTATCAGAATTAAACACGAAACCACATCCGATCTCATAATCTATATAAGTGGTCGGCGTGCCACATGATCCCATTCCATAGTATAACTAGGTGGTCGGCGTGTCACACGATCCCATTTCGTAATATATAAGTGGTCGGCGTGCCATACGATCCCATTTCATAATATATAAGTGGTCGGCGTGCCACACGATCCCATTTCATAATATAAGGATTTCCCGGCAAGGGAACAAGTATCAATTCAACCATCCCGGCAAGGGAGAATACAAATAAACCATTAACTCCCGACAAGGGAGCAACAACAATAACCTACACGTCCCGGCAAGGGAGTAATTACATCTCTTCCTCTTTCGTTCATTTCTTACGTCTTAATCGTGTCATATTTCGAGCCAACGCTCCAAGGAGTTTACAAATCATATTTTCTCTTTCTCTTCTTATTGTTCACATTATATCGAATCCATCAATTAAACAAGGAAGAGTCACTACAGAATCCCAAATAAGCACAAGTAAGGACTCACGGTCATGCTAGACACCGGTGTATAGATACTCGTCACAATGCCTATACACCATACTCAACATTTAGCAATTAGAAAATAACACCCTAATCCTATTCCCTCAAGCCAAAGTTAGAACAAACACTTACCTCAAATGCTCCAAACTCAACTCAATCCTCTAGTATAGCTTTACCCTTCGAATTCACCACCAAACCGCTCGAATCTAGTCACAAATTACTTGAGTGTATCAACAAAGGCTAATCTAATAAATTTGAATGCATGAAAAGTGAATTTCCCAAAGTTTGTTCAAAAATCCCCAAAATTCCCCCGGGCCCACGTGGTCAAAACCCGAGGTTCGAACCAAAACCCGACTACCCATTCCCCATGAACTCAGATATATAAGTTATTTTGGAATCGGACCTCAAATTGAGGTCCAAAACCCCCCAAATTTTGAAACCCTAGTTCTACCCTAAATTCCCAAATTCCCCCATTAAAATCTTTGTTTTGAAGTTGAAATTATGTTTAAAGATGTTAAGAAGCAAGGAAAATAAGTTAGAAATCACTTACCAATCGTTTTGAAGGTGAAGAATCGTTTGGAAAATCGCCTCTTATGTTTTGGGTTTTGAAAAAGTGCAAAATGACTGAAAATCTCAGATTTATATACTTTGCTGAAGGACTGGCACGGACCGCGCAAAAATGCCCCGCGGCCGCGCCGAGGAAGGGAGGGAAAACGACTCTCTGAACCTATCCAGCGCGGACCGCACTGATTTGGTGCGCGGCCGCGCTGGTTGACCTAGAGTTCACTGGCCCTCTGAACCTAGCCACGCGGACCGCGCAGAAATGCACCGCGGCCGCGCGGTTTCCAGCGCGGACTGCGCAGAAATGATCGCGGCCGCGCTGGGGGCCTGCAACACCTGGACCTGCAATTTCTGATGCTTTTAAGTCTAAAACCCTCCCGGGACCCACTGAAAACTCACCCGAGCCCTCGGGGCTCCAAACCAAACATACACACAACTCCAAAAACATCCTACGGACTCATCCGTGCGATCAATTCGCCAAAACAACATTGGATTAGGCCTCAAGACCCATGATTTCCTTCCAATTTTCCTGAAACATCAAATTTTTACTGTTGCTAGCTCAAAACACGTCAAATGACGTCCAAATCTAAGCAAACTTCACAGCAATTGCTTAACTCATATTTAAGACTTGTGCCGGGCGTCGGAACCAAAATACGAGCCCAACAGCACAGTCTTCTAAACAAATAACACTTTCAAACTCTTTAATTATTTTCAGAAAACAATTTCACACAATAATTCATTTCTCGGACTTGGAACCTCGGAATTAGATTCCGGGCACACACCCAAGTCCCAAAGTTTCCTACGGACCCTCCGGGACTGTCGAACCACGAATCCGGGTCCGTTTGTCCAAAAAGTTGACCAAAGTCAAACTTAATCAATTAAAATATCAAGGTTTTATTATTCTTCTCGCAAATTCATATTTAAACGTTCCGGCCACGCGCCCGGACTGCGCATACCAATTCGAGGCAACCCCCAAGTGAGTTTTTCACAGCCTCAGAGATACAGAGTGAGTAGGAATACAGGTGATGACCCTTTGGGTCGTCACATTCTTCACCTCTAAAACAACCGTTCGTCCTCGAACGGACAAGAGAAAGAAGTACCTGAGTCGGGAAAAAGATAGGGATAACGGCTCCGCATATCAGACTCGGACTCCCAGGTCGATGCCTCAGGAGGCTGACCTCTCCACTGAACGCGAACAGAAGGAAAACCTTTAGACCTCAACTGACGGACCTGCCGGTCTAGAATAGCTACCGGCTCCTCCTCATATGATAAGTCCTTGTCCAACTGGACAGTACTGAGATCTAACACGTGGGTAGGATCGCCGTGATACCTCCGAAGCATGGATACATGGAAGACTGGATGCACGGCTGATAAGCTAGGTGGCAACGCAAGTCTATAAGCCACCTCACCCACTCGATCAAGAATCTCAAACGGGCCGATGTACCTAGGGCTAAGCTTGCCCTTCTTCCCAAATCTCATCACGCCCTTCATAGGAGACACTCGGAGCAATACCCGCTCACCAACCATGAAAGCTACATCTCGAACCTTACGGTCTGCATAACTCTTCTGCCTAGACTGAGCTGAACGAAGCCTCTCCTGAATGATCTTGACCTTATCTAAGGCCTCCTGAACTAAATCTGTACCCAATAACCGAGCCTCTCCCTGCTCAAACCATCCGACTGGAGACCGACATCGCCTACCATACAACGCCTCATAAGGAGCCATCTGAATGCTGGACTGGTAGCTGTTGTTGTAGGCGAACTCTGCTAAAGGCAAAAACTGGTCCCGCGAGCCTCCAAAATCAATGACACAAGCTCGGAGCATATCCTCCAATATCTGAATAGTCCTCTCGGACTGGCCGTCCGTCTGAGGATGGAACGCTGTGCTCAACTGAACCTGAGTGCCCAACTCCTGCTGAACTGCTCTCTAAAACCGCGAGGTAAACTGCGTACCCCGATCCGAAATAATAGATACCGGCACCCCATGAAGGCGAACAATCTCTCGGATGTAGATCTCAGCTAACCTCTCCGATGAATAAGTGGCTGCAACAGGAATAAAATGCGCTGACTTGGTCAGCCTATCAACAATGACCCAAATAGCATCAAACTTCTTCCGAGTCATCGGAAGTCCAGTAACGAAATCCATGGTAATCCTCTCCCACTTCCACTCGGGAAGCTCAATCCTCTGAAATAAACCACCAGGCCTCTGATGCTCATACTTAACCTGCTGACAGTTCAAACATCGAGCCACATATGCAACAATATCTTTCTTCATCCTACGCCACCAATAAAGCTGCCGCAAGTCCTGATACATCTTCGCGGCGCCCGGGTGAATAGAATACCGAGAACTATGGGCCTCCGTAAGATCAACTCTCGAATCCCATCGACATTGGGCACACAAACTCGCCCCTGCAACCTCAAAACACCATCATCATCTAAGGTCACCTTCGTGGCACCTCCACGCTGCACCGTGTCTCTCAGGACACACAAATGGGGGTCATCAAACTGCCGATCACGGATACGCTCCAATAATGAAGAACGAGCGACTGTGCAAGCTAACACTCTGCTAGGCTCTGAAATGTCCAACCTCACAAATCGATTGGCCAGGGCCTGAATATCCAAAGCAAGCGGTCTCTGGCTGACCGGAACATAATAAGCAAGACTACCCATGCTGGCGGACTTCCTACTCAATGCATCGGCCACCACATTGGCTCTCCCCGGGTGGTACAAAATAGTAACATCATAGTCCTTCAATAGCTCCAACCACCTCCGCTGCCTCAAGTTCAACTCCTTCTGCTTGAACAAGTATTGCAGACTCTTGTGATCAGTGTACACCTCACACATCACACCATATAGGTAATGCCTCCAAATCTTCAAAGCATGAACAATGGCTGCCAACTCTAGATCATGGACCGGATAATTCTTCTCGTGGATCTTCAATTGCCTCGAAGCATAAGCAATGACTCTGCCATCCTGCATCAATA
>NW_017670586.1:31829-57219 GCF_001879085.1 Nicotiana attenuata | reverse complement strand
TGGTCCCAAGTCAGTGATGGCGACCCTGCTGGTCTGGATAAATAATAGTCTCTCCACCATGTCTTGGCGGATCCTGCTAGACGAAAAGTGGCAAAGTCGACCCCATTGGTCTCCACAATACCCATAGTCCAGAGAATCTCATGGCAGCTGAATAAGAAGTCCTGGGGGTCCTCTATAGGAGCACCGCTGAAGGTGGTGGTGAAGAGCTTGGAGAACCTATCAAGCCTCCATAAAGCATCTGAGGACATAGCCGCTCCATCGCCGGCCTGAGTCACTATACCTGGCTGAACCGCCACAGCTGGCTGAACCACTGGAACCTGAGCCTGGGGAGCTACCTGCTCCGAAGTACGTGTAGCAGGAGTCTGAACCCCTCCTCCAGCCTGAGAAGTGGCTGGTGCTACTGAAAGCAAACCCGCTCTAGTGACGCTCTCCACAAAGCCTACCAATCTGACCAGAGCGTCCTGAAGAACTGTGGTGGCTGTGAACCCCTTGGGACCTGAGCTGGGCCCACCGGAGCTGCTGGGGCTGGAGCCTCCTCATCATAATCAACATGAGGCTCCACCTCTGGGACTGCTGCTCGGGGCTGAGCTCTGCCCCGGCCTCGACCTCTGGCACGGCCTCGGCCTCGCTCTCTGCCCCTCGTAGGAGCTGCTGCTGGGGGCTCGGACTGCTGCGCGGTAGAAGAGGAAGCACGTGTTCTCGCCATCTGCGAAAGAACAGAGTGGAAAGACAATCAGTATTTGGCGAAACAGATTCGCACGACAAGAAAGAACAGAAGTAAAGTTTTCCTAACTCTGTAGCCTCTGGAGGATAAATACAGACGTCTCCGTACCGATCCCTCAGACTCTACCGAGTTGTCCGTGAGTTCAAAGACCTATGTAACCTAGAGCTCTGATACCAACTTGTCACGACCCGGATTTCCCACCCTCGGGAGTCGTGATGGCGCCTACTAATGAGAGCTAGGCAAGCCAACTTAATTAGCAATTTCATTAAACACCTATTCCTTTTTAACAATTAACAGCATTAAATAAAGATGACGGAATTAAAATCATAAGCGGAAGACTTAAATATAGATAGATGGTCAATGATACAGAAGTTCCAACACATATATCTTTACCCCGGGACTGGAGTCACATACTCACGAACATCTAAGGAGTACTACATACAAAGTATGAAAGAAACATAATCTGTTTATCTCGGGTACAATGAGATGACAGCCAAATGTAAAGATAGACGGGAGACGCCGGGCCTGCGGACGCCTGCAAGCTACCTCGGGTCTCTCTTGACTGAAGGTTCGCCCCCGTGCTAATGCTGCTGCTGCTGCTCAATACCTGGACCTGTGCAAAAATGCACAGAGTGTAACATCAGCACAACCGACCCCATGTGCTGGTAAGTGCCTGGCCTAACCCCGGCGAAGTAGTGACAAGGCTAGACAGGACCTACCAAAAACAACCTGTGCAGGTATATATGTATAAAAAAGTACAATGAAATAACAACGGAAAATACCAGCTAAGGCAGGGGGGACATGCTTAGGGGAAATACAGATGAACACAATTTATCAGAAGTAAACACGAAACCACATCCGATCTCATAATCTATATAAGTGGTCGGCGTGCCACACGATCCCATTCCATAGTATAAATAGGTGGTCGGCGTGCCACACGATCCCATTTCGTAATATATAAGTGGTCGGCGTGCCACACGATCCCATTTCATAATATATAAGTGGTCGGCGTGCCATACGATCCCATTTTATAATATATAAGTGGTCGGCGTGCCACACGATCCCATTTCATAATATAAGGATTTCCCGGCAAGGGAACAAGTATCAATTCAACCATCCCGGCAAGGGAGAATACAAATAAACAGCTAATTCCCGGCAAGGGAGCAACAACAATAACCTACACGTCCCGGCAAGGGAGTAATTACATCTCTTCCTCTTTCGTTCATTTCTTACGTCTTAATCGTGTCATATTTCGAGCCAACGCTCCAAGGAGTTTACAAATCATATTTTCTCTTCTTATTGTTCACATTATATCGAATCCATCAATTAAACAAGGAAGAGTCACTACAGAATCCCAAATAAGCACAAGTAAGGACTCACGGTCATGCTAGACACCGGTGTATAGATACTCGTCACCATGCTTATACACCGTACTCAACATTTAGCAATTAGCAAATAATACTCTAATCCTATTCCCTCAAACCAAAGTTAGATCAAACACTTACCTCAGATGCTCCAACTCAACTCAAGCCTCTAGTATAGCTTTACCCTTCGAATTCACCACCAAACCGCTCGAATCTAGTCACAAATTACTTGAGTGTATCAACAAAAGGCTAATCTAATAAATTTGAATGCATGAAAAGTGAATTTCCCAAGGTTTGTTCAAAAATCCCCAAAATGCCCCCGGGCCCACGTGGTCAAAACCCGAGGTTCGAACCAAAACCCGACTACCCATTCCCCAATGAACTCAGATATATAAGTTATTTTGGAATCGGACCTCAAATTGAGGTCCAAAACCCCCAAATTTTGAAACCCTAGTTCTACCCTAAATTCCCAAGTTCCCCCATTAAAATCTTTGTTTTGAAGTTGAAATTATGTTTAAAGATGTTAAGAAGCAAGGAAAATAAGTTAGAAACCACTTACCAATCGTTTTGAAGGAGAAGAATCGTTTTGAAAATCGCCTCTTATGTTTTGGGTTTTGAAAAAGTGCAAAATGACTGAAAATCTCAGATTTATATACTTTGCTGAAGGACTGGCGCGGACCGAACAAAAATGCCCCGCGGCCGCACCGAGGAAGGGAGGGAAAACGACTCTCTGAACCTATCCAGCGCGGACCGCACTGATTTGGTGCGCGGCCGCGCTGGTTGACCTAGAGTTCACTGGCTCTCTGAACCTAGCCACGCGGACCGCGCAGAAATGCACCGCGGCCGCGCGGTTTCCAGCGCGGACCGCGCAGAAATGATCGCGGCCCCGCTGGGGGCCTGCAACACCTGGACCTGTTATTTCTAATGCTTTTAAGTCTAAAACCCTCCCGGGACCCACTCAAAACTCACCCGAGTCCTCGGGGTTCCAAACCAAACATACACACAACTCCAAAAACATCCTACGGACTCATCCGTGCGATCAATTTGCCAAAACAACATCGGATTAGGCCTTTAGACCCATGATTTCCTTCCAATTTCCATGAAACATCAAATTTTTACTGTTGCTAGCTCAAAACACGTCAAATGACGTCCAAATCTAACCAAACTTCACAGCAATTGCTTAACTCATATTTAAGACTTGTGCCGGGCGTCGGAACTAAAATACGAGCCCAACAGCACAGTCTTCTAAACAAATAACACTTTCAAATTCTTTAATTATTTTCAGAAAACAATTTCACACAATAATTCATTTCTCGGACTTGGAACCTCGGAATTTGATTCCGGGCACACACCCAAGTCCCAAAGTTTCCTACGGACCCTCCGGGACTGTCGAACCACGAGTCCGGGTCCGTTTGTCCAAAACGTTGACCAAAGTCAAACTTAATCAATTAAAACATCAAGGTTTTATTATTCTTCTCGCAAATTCATATTTAAACGTTCCGGCCACGCGCCCGGACTGTGCACACCAATTCGAGGCAACCCCCAAGTGAGGTTTTCACGGCCTCAGAGATACAGAGTGAGTAGGAATACAGGTGATGACCCTTTGGGTCGTCACATCATTCCAGGTTGATTTGATAGGTTTCGGCACGAGTTTTAGAAGTTGGAAGATCTGAAAGTTCATAAGTTCGATTCTTGGTACGATTCGTAATTTTGACATTATTTGATGTGATTTGAGGTCTCGAGTAGGTTCGTGTTGTGTTGTGGGACTTGTTGGCATGTTCGGACGAGGTCTCGATTGGCTTGGGTGAGTTTCGGATAGGTTTAAGTTGTGTTGCGCTTGTTTTTATGCTTCGTCTTCGTTTGCTCAAGCATAAATGGTACCACATTAAGCAAATGAGCTCCAAATTCAGTTTTATCGAACCATTAGATCCGTATCATAATTACGGAGCCATAGCAAAAAGAATCGTCGAATTTGGACATTGTATGAGTGAGTTATGCTCATTTTCGTGTCGGGGAGACTACTGGTTTCTGGTGTGGTCGCAATTGCGAACATTTCTATCGCAATTGCGATGCCCAGTTCGCAATTGCAAACTTTTTGTCGCAAATGCGACCTTTTGTGATGCACGAGGTTTCTATCGTGCAGTGTTATCGGGTTGCACGAGGTTTCTAACGTGCTATTGTTACTATTGATATTTGCACATATGGCGTGACATGGCGGGATGTATATATGTGGGTTGCACATGTGGAGAGACAAGGTGGGAACATTATTGTACACGTGTTGCGAGACAAGGCGGGCATTTACTTTACTAATTGCACACGTGGCGAGAGAAGGTAGGCTATGTCAGGGATTTATTTGTGGTGACTTGCGAGAGCCTGGGGGCATTCTTGTTGTTGATATTTGTGTAGTGGTGCACTTGCCTATGCGAGTTTTATCTTGTGGGAAATACTGGGAAAATATTTTACGTGCTGTCCATTTTCTCTGTACTTACTAGTTGGCATGAATTATGTTAGAACACTTGCACAAGCATACACGCAGTTAATCACTCTCATCGGTTAATAGGATGGATCTTGATAGTTGAATATTGATATACACCCTCGTCTGGTTCTATTGGCAGGTGAGTCGTCCGTGCAGTTATTGTTTGTAGCGAAGGCACAGGTTGCCAAGTGTTTAGGGTTCACAAATTGAAACCCGTGAATTATGAATATTTTGAGGTTCGGTGCCTCGTGGTGATTATTGGATAAAACCTGATGTGAAAGCGGTTATTTTCATCTAGTTGATACCTGTCCTTCTTTTAGTTGTGTTCTCATGTGAAGACCCGATAGGTCATCTTATGATTTAAAACCAGATTCTGTGTTTCAAAGTCTTTATAACCTTATTCAAGCTTCCTAGATTTACGTGCGCAGTCCGGGTATTGACCCGGAAGGCTTATATGCTAAAAACTAATAAAATCAAGGATTTTTGCCTTAAAAGTTAATTTTAGTTGACTTCCGTCAACGTTTTGAGTAAACGAACCCGAACCCGTATTTTGATGGTCTCCGTGGGTCCATATTGAAATATGGGACCTGGGCGTATGCCCCGAATCGAATTCGCAAGTCCCTAGCTCATGTTATGAATTTTTGTTGGAAATTAAAAGTCTGAAAACTCAATGGTGTTAAGAATCAATTGATGTTTGGCCTTGTCGATATCGGGTCCGTATTTTGGTTTCGGAGCCCGGCACAGGTCCAATATAATATTCATGACTTGTCTGTGTAATTTGGTGAGAAATGGAATTGGTTTGACGTGATTCGGACGTCCGATTGAGAAACTAGAAGTTTCAAAGTTTTCTTGAAAATTTCATTCAGTTTGGTGCTAAATTCGTAGTTCTAGGTGTTATTTTGGCGATTTGATCGCACGAGCAAGTTCTTATGATGTTTTAAGACTTGTGTGCATGTTTGGTTTGGAGCCCCGAGGGCTCGGGTGAGTTTCGGATGGGCTACAGAGTGAAATGAACTTAGAAATCATAGCTGGTGTGCTTCAGACTTCGCATTTGCGAGCAGTGGGGATGGAAGGGGACCTTCGCATTTGCGAAGTTCAGAATCGCAATTGCGATCATCACAGGCTGCATTTGTGAAGAATTGTTCGCATTTGCGGAGACAGCAGGGCTGGGGAAGCTTCATATTTGCGAAGGATTTCTCGCAATTGCGGGCCCCTGGTCGCATTTGCGACATCAACAACTGTTAAAACTTGACTTAGACGGGATTTTTGCTCATTTTTCAAAACTTTCAAAACAAGAAACCCTCTAGGCGATTTTCCAAAGACCATTTCTTATCCAAATCATTGGTAAGTGATTCTAAACTTGTTTCTTTCAATCTTTCACTACATTTTTCAAAATTTCAAACTAGAATCTAAGGTTTTCATGGTGGAATTGGGGATTTTTTGGGTAGAAACTAGGGATTTCGAAATTTGGGGATTTAGACGTCAAATTGAGGTCGGATTCCCAAACCAATTATATATTCGGGCTCGGGGGTGAACGGGTAATCAGGTTTTGGTCCAAATTTCGGGTTTGGACCAAGCGGATCGGGTGTTGACTTTTTCCAAAATGGCGTAAATTGAATCCTTTGCTATCGTGGGTAGTTCCTAAGGCTTAAATTGAATCGTTTGGTTGGTAATTTGCTAGATTCTATTGGTCCAGAGGCTTGTGTGAAGGGAAAAGCGGTGGTTGAGCTTTGAGTTTGGCCGTTGGAGCGATGTAAGTGTCGTCGTTAACCTTGGCTTGAGCGATTCGGTCTTATTTGCCTATTTGCTACATGTTTGAATGTTGAGTACAACGTATAAGTGAGGTGACGAGTACCTATGCGTTGTTGTCGAGTCATAGCATATGAGTGAGTCTTATTCTTGAAATTGCAGCTTTTCGTGATCATATTATTCATGCTTAGACTAGTTTATCGTTATGTGGATCGTTCTTATCATATTTACGGATTTTGGTATTGATTGAATATTGATTCAAAGTTGAGGTTGGTATTGTGGAACCAAATGTTAGAAGTAAGACTTGTTCTTGATATTTCTATCTCCCTGTTGTTATTGTTCCTTGTTTTGGTGAGGGAGAGTGTTAATGCATGAAGGGTGATGCCGTGTAATATTGTGAGTGTTAATGCACGAAGGTTGATGCCGTGCCATGTTATGAGAGAGTTAATGCACGAAGGGTGATGCCGTGCCGTTTCTATTTGATTCATATGGCGAGGTTGAGAGTAAAAACACGAAGGGTGATGCCGTGTACTTTCTTTTGCTGTGGTTACTTGTCCTTATCTATTCTAATTATATCGGTTGATCAAAGTCCTTAATTCTGTTGCGATTCTTTATCTTGTGATCCCCTCAACATGTCCCCCTCCCCTCCCAATATTACTTGTCTTGTTTCTTTTATTTCTATTATATATATATATATATATATATATATATATATATATATATATATATATATATATATATATATATATATATATATATATATATATACTGCACAGGTTGGTCTTGTGGGTGTCTCGTCTTAGCCTCGTCACTACTTCGCCGAGGTTAGGCTCGACACTTACCAGTACATGGGTTCAGTTGTACCGATACTGCACTCTGCACTTTCTGTGCAGATTTTGGTACCAGACTGAATTGATCCTGAGTTTAGCTGCTGGCTTCATTTTATCGTCCGTAGGCCCTGGCTTCCCCTTCTATGCATTCTCTTTACAGTTTAATTTGTATCGGAAACAGCTGTATTTCCTTCAGACAAATTACTTGTAGTTAAATCTTAGAAGTTCGTGAATTGTGACTCCAGATTCTGGGTAGTTGTGTATAAATATTAAGGTTGTTATGAATTTCCGCACTCTTATAACTTGTTATGGCTTAATTGTTGTTAATCACTGAAAGGTGTAAGAATTCGGCTTAATAATCTCTAATGTTGGCTTGCCTAGCAAGTGAAATGTTAGGCGCCCTCACGGTCCCGACGGTGGGAATTTCAGGTCGTGACATCTCCTGGCTTAGGCTGTGCCCAGCTTACCCTACTGTGTTGTTACTTGTTCCGCTGCTAATTGTTGTTTCTATTTATTATTTCAAGTACCATATTATCGTTGTTAATATGAATAGCTTTATAGAGATACCGTGTTCGTGTTAGTCCTACACTTATACTTGTTCAGGTTATTAAGTCCAGTAAGTGTCTTGACTGTCCCTCGTCACTACTCCACCGAGGTTAGTCTTGATGCTTACTGGGTGCCACTGTGGTATAATCATACTACACTTCTGTACATTTTTGTGCAGATCCAGGTATTGCGAAGTCAGTCGATCATTAGCAGTTGTTCAGATCTTGCGGTGAAGACTCAAGGTAAACTTGTTGCTGCTTTCGCAGGCTTCAGAGTCACCTTCTAGTTTTTTTGTATTTACGCTGTTTTCTCCTATTTCGGAACAATTGTAATTAGAGGTTTTCTAGAAAACCCTGTAGAGCTTATGACTTGTACTACCGGTTTTGGAGTTGTAAACTTGTATAGAGACTTCTATTTCGAAATGGTTAGATGTTAGTTAATTATTATTGTTATTTTAGTTAATGTTAAGCTTACCTAGTCTCTAAGACTAGGTGCCATCACGACACCTATCGGAGGGAAATTTGGGTCGTGACATTTAACAAATAAGTCGAATACAGATAAAATAAACTTATGCCAATATGGTAGAATTTGGTGATCAATTAAATAATTATACAACAATATCAGGCGACTAGAGTTTGTGGGCAATTAACAATACAAGTAGAGCAAATATCATAAAATCTATTAATCCAGTAGAGAAATATCCAACAAGCAATAAAATGCGTGTGAGTCCCGAGGTTATTTTACTATTATCAATAAGGGGGAATGAGAGCAGCTTCTGGCCAAAGTGAATTGACAAAAAAACCCCAATTCTTTCAAATTTTATCTTCTGTTGTCCTCTTTGTCGACCTGGGGCATATTTGGTATTTTAATGTCGTGAAATAGTCGGCCCTCAATAATTTGCCATTTACACGTACCAGCAAGGATGGAGGTTATCATGATCATGGGGCCCACTTAAATTTGTTATTCCTATGCACATATTACGTTCCATGCACTATCATTTGTTATTCCTACACTAATTAAATATTATATTAAATATATAATGTTTAACGTATGCAACCATAATGCTTAAAACTAAGTAACTTTTTGTCCTAATTGTCACGATCAAATATTCGACTAAAGGTTGTGATGGCACTGGACACCGCTGCCAGGCAAGCCAACACTAAATGGTTAGTTTAGTTCACATTTAACATTTTAGGAATCACAACTTCCGTTGATTAAATAGTAAAAGATAGACTTTACAAAGTAAATGATAATATTTTTAACAATTTCAATACTGAATAACCCATAATCATCCCAGACCCCGGTGTCACAAGTGCATGAGCATCAACTAGAAAAATAAAATAAATATAGCATCTGTCCGGAATACAAATTTGGACAGGAAAGAAAAATACAAATACTGTGAAGGATAGACTTTGCTGGTTGCGGATCGTAACACAAGAGGCAGCTCGCCTAAGTAATCGCATCAGCCACGCTGTTATGCCCACGAGGCCACTATATGTGCATGTGCATGTACAACAAAATGTACAGCAAGTGTAGTATGAGTACAAAAATAATGCGTACCCAGTAAGTATCCAGTCTAACCTCGAAGAAGTAGTAACGAGAGGTCGACTCCGACACTTACTAGTGGTCCAATAATATCAGGTGCAGTAATGGTAAGCAGATATGAGACAGAACAAATAAACAAGGTAAACGAGTATAAATACATGATACAGTTCTCCTCTTTGCAATAAGCTCAAGCTCTCTATTAGAAATTCCCTCCTTAACCGGAGCATATGTATAGATATAGTGGATCTCATCGATTAGGTTGTCATGATTCAAGTCGGAAAACTCACAGATATACTGGCTTCTTGCCAAATATTTAGCACGATTCCATGAGGATATTTTATAGGAAATGCCGAGGCGTACGACCCGATCCAACATAATGTTTAAACTGTGCACTGCCGAGGGTCGTACAATACGAACCATTGATGCATCTATTAAACTGCCAAGGTGAACGGCCCGCTCCCATAAGAGTGTGGTACATAAATCCTGCTGAGGCGAACGGCTCGATCACATAAGTGTATTGGAAATTTACCTTGCTCGCTGAATATAATTGCAACGCAGTTACACACAGATTTCTTAAGTTATTATAATATTCCTCAATTCTTTTCAAAAATACGAAATTCAAATGAAAACTTTTAAAATCTTAAATTCCGCAATTTAAAGTCCTTTCAACATAATTATTACGCAACCTCAATCTTGCTTCTTCTCAAGGCAAACAATAACCATAAATCAAATAGCAATATCAACGAGGCATGATGTGAACTTAAAAACTACCCAGACATAGGCATAACTAGTAGCTACGTACGGACTCTCGTCACCTCGTATGTATGTAGACCCCACAATTAGAAGCACATATTAATTTAGTTCACCTATGGGGTTCATTCCCTCTTACAAGGTTAGAAAGGAGACTTACCTCGCTCTGAAGTTCCATAGCCGGCTCCCAAGCCTTCCCAACAAGTCAAATCGACACCCAACGCTCCAAAACTAGCCAATAAATGCGCAAAGTCCACACAATATATACAATCATACTCATTATAATCCTATTTACTACAATTTTCAACTATGTTCGAAAAGTCGATAAAATCACCCTCGGGGTCACGTGTCCGGATTCGAAAAATTTTCAAAGATAAACTTTACCCATAACACCCCAAACTCAAATATATAATTTATTCCAAATTCCATGTCCAATTTCGTGGTCAAAATTCAAAAATATTAATTTCTAGGTTTTTCTTCAAAATCCCTAATTTCTACAAATTTTCATGTCTAATTCCATGTATAAACCTTGTATTTAACTCACAACTAGTAGAAATCACTTACCTCATGCTTGATGATGGAATTGACACTCCAAAATTGCTCCAAAATCTCCTCCCATGGAAGAAATGAAGTGAAAGTGAGCAAAATCCCCGATTTAAAATAACTCACTGCCCAAAATTCCCTTCTCCGCAATCGCGTAAAAGGCCTCGCGATTGCGAAGGCCAAGTTCACTGCCCCAAAAGCTTCTTCTTCGCGAATTTCCCATGCGTTCGCGATACACAACAATTTAGAACAACGAGATCGCAGTCCAAAATTCACGAACGCGAAGGCATAATTTCCCAGCTCAGAATTCCCTCTTACGCGATCGTCAGTCCATTTCCGCGATCGCATAGAACATATGTTCCCTCCAGTCCAATTTTCTCTTCGCGATCACGTCCTCCATTCCGCGATCGCGATACATACCTGATACACTAGAAACCAGCAATCATAAAACTAAGGAAAATGGTCCGAGACCATCCCGAAACACACTCGAGGCTCCTGGGACCCCGTCCAATCACACCAACCTGCCCCAAAGCATAACACAGACCTGCTCGAGGCCTCAAATCACATCAAACAACATCAAAATCACGAATCACACCCCAATTCAAGCTTAATGAACTTTAGAACTTCAAACTTCTACATTCGATGCCGAAACCTATCAAATCACGTCCGATTGACCTTAAATTTTGCACACAAGTCAGATTTGATATTACAGACCTACTCCAACTTTCGGAATCGGAATCCGACTCTGATATCAAAAAGCCCACTCCGGTCAAACTTCTCAAAAACCTTTAAATTTCTAACTTTCGCCAAATGACCCCAAAATGACCTACGGACCTCCGAATCCACTTCTGAACGCGCTCCCAATACCAGAATCACCATACAGAGCTATTCTCAGACTCGGAATCCCAAAACGGACATCGATTACATTGAAATGCACTTCAACCCAAATTTATGACGTTCTTCCAAAATGCTAACTTCCACAATAGGCGTTGAAATGCTCCCAGGTCATCCAAAACCCGATTCGGACATACGCCCAAGTTCAAAATCATCATACAAACCTGTTGGAACCTTCAAACCCCTAAGGTCATTTACTCAAAAATCCAACCTTAGCCAAATTCTTCCAACTTAAAGCTTCCGAAATGAGAATTTTCTTTCCAAATCAACTCTGAACTTCCGAAATTCAATTCCAACCACACGTACAAGTCATAATACCTGAAGTGAAGCTGCTCATGGACTCAAACCGCCAAACAACGCGCTAGATCTCAAAATGACCGGTCGGGTCGTTACATTCTCTCCTACTTAAACATATGTTCGTCCTCGAACGTGCTAAGAACTGCGCTGGAGTTGTCTGAAATCATTGTTTAACACCTTGTGCACCTACCCGTGCTACCACAATGCAGTTGAGCACATTTGCTTGAGCAAATCTGAAGATTCCCCTCTTGTTTAGTGAATTAGACCTAGAGCCAAATTCCAACATCCAACATTTTCTGCCAGGCCTGTTCCCATCATCCGAACACCATATCAATCACTACACGTTGCACCAATACATGACTGTATACCTTTGTTGAATCCACACCATGCACCGCATAATTCACATGACCATAATAACATCTTCTCATAATGATAGTCGAACTTTCACGAATCTGATGGTCACAACACACCTCGTGACTCATATAAGTCCCGTTCCCACTCTTGTAATACCGCCACGACGGAAGATGTGTAGAAACTCATAACCAACTGCCGAGTCAACAAATCATTGAGTCTATACTCCTGACTAGAACCATTACCTCATTATGAACCATGCAATGATAATTGCTCTTTAATATACTTCATATGAAATTGATCGCACTGATCCCGTGTCCAATAATCTCGTCTCACCCAGTATAAGCTGTCTAGGTAATAAGCCACCTCAGACACTACTAAAAATCTCATATGACGCCACATTGTGCCAAAAAGCTACAAACTTGAATGTGATACATAAAGAAACGAACTTTGGAAAGAACTACTAAACCCACGTAACTAATTGAAACAACCGAAAAGGTGTTATGAACCTTCCTTAGAAAATGAGAAGAAAAACACACAATAATAGTTATAGGAAACTGTACTCAACATCACATTGTTGCGGCGTGCAACTCGATCCACACATGATATCGTCGCGGTATGCAACCCGATCTAATCATGTAACCTGTGGCGCGTGCCACCCGATCCGAACAACATACTCGTGGCGGCGTGCCTCCCGATCCACACATAATAATCTATAAGGAAATATTTACCGAGCTAAAATGCTTATACCTGCAAAATATCCGAATATCAACCACAAACACGCGAAGTGCATATGCAAATCCTTGGGAGACAGATAGTGCCATACGCTACAAAACTCAAGCACGACTAAGTTGCGATATATGATCTGAATCTCGAGATCCATCCTGCTCACATAACACCATCGCTACGCGGAATCTCAACACACATGCAGTTTATCAAGCCGTTTCACGACCCACACGGCACAATATAGTGTTACATGAAATAGTCGATGACAAAATAACATCCAACGTCCCAATACTCCTCCACAAGGAGCGCTATGCTAAGATAAACACATCCGACCTGATATAGAGCCCACATTCATATTTAGATCCATCCACGGACCTCAAGCCGATTATGATCGCATCGCACTGGGCTAGTAACCTTTCAAGGGTCCTCAATGACCCCTGACACACAGGGACCGCCGTCGAACCCGAAACAAGCTTCCACAGTCCACAACCAGATGAACTGAGCACCCTTCAGGATTAAATTCTCACACTAACAATAGTACCACAATCTCCATACCTGGCTTCAATATTCAATCAATTAAGTGACTACATGTCACACTTATATAATCTTCCCATAGAATACGCTCTTACGACCTTTTGTACAAGTTAACAAGTCTGTATCTCCATACCATCGGCCATACCAATGTTGTAAAGCAAATTAAGAGCCGCAATTAGTATGCAAAGCCTCTTACACACGACACCAATCTCGGGTGATGCTAAAGACAATACCAGCTTACTCTAATCATCTGAATCCCTTTTCCTCGCTCGTCCGAGCTGGTGATATTCTTGTCAAAACCAACTACAACCATGATCCTAAACTTCCAAATCACATGCCGTTCACTGCACTTAATCATGCAAATGTGCAAGAGTACAAGAATTTCATCTTAACTCCTGAACCACTAATAAGGTAAACATTTCATCATGTAGAAACCTTTTTCTTAGCTCATTTCAAGAGAACTATAGCAACACGTGATTGGATTCTCATAACCGCAGAAAATACCAACCTCAAGTAGTGGTGTGAACCACCATAACCCTTCCGGGATCCACCTATACTTAACAAGCCATAATACTCAAGTGTCTCCAAATAAAATAAATTATGGCGGCCGTCAAGCTTCGCACGTACTGCCACTAATCACATACATAACTTAACACGCTGAAGGAGCTGATCATTGACGCCGTCATGCCAACTCAACCATTGCTAACTGATCCGACTTCTTCTAATATACCTCAAACTTGCTTGAGGAATGATGATAGCTTCATTCAACACATAACGAACTCAATCCGCACTCATCCTGAGTGACCCTATTTTTATGAGACCACATTGTCTCCAAAACACACGAACCATCTCATACCCTCCTTGTCCGCACATTCACGTCTTCAACTAGTACACCAATTCTGATAATTTCTCTATGACTCCAAAGTCATTTACTCCCATTCCTCTCATGTTACACCGCAAACCAAAGATAACACAGAGCACTCCAAGCCCCTTTTCATAATCCGCTGCAAAAGCTCGATACTCAACCATACTACGGACTCGAAATCCTTAGGAACCACACTTTAACTTTTGACTCCACTAGGACCGTTGTTGAGAGACACCCACTCTGACTTGGTCCCGAATATAATCAAAATCCAAGGCTCCACTAGCACATGAACACCCTCTCAAAGAAGCACCTGGACGAATCACTTTCCTTGTGAATCACCTCTACACAAAACATAAATCCTGATTCTATCCAAAGCCTCAACATGAATCGATATGGCCAATTATAGCACACATTCCTCAAATCCTTTGCTCGAATTACCACTGAGGTTCTCTTTCCTTACTCATAATAACCCATAAATATGCAGATAACCAGATCCCTCGTAAATAGATAACCATGCAATCCAATCATAGGCAGTGGGGCTCTCCCACTTAGCTTGAAGCTACCTATTACATAAACCTGGAACCCACCAAGATTCTTTCTTCATTGCTGACATGATCTTGCACAATCAACCCGCAAATTTTTTTTTGAAATCTTTCTGTTAAACCTTTCATGAACACTCTGAGTTTACTAGCCACGCTGACCTCTTACCGGATAGCCAGTAGAATTCTTCGTAGAAGCTTTGTCAAAGACGCGACGCTCACCTGCTCACAGGAGATAAACCACCTATGGAGATTACATGTCGTCATCTTCCAACGTCGCTGCACTGGGTACCATTACTACCAAATCAGTAACCCCTCTTGAGTCCGTGCTCATTCACCAGCTGTACAAGTCCGTTCACTCCTCATGGACATCAACTAAAAAGTGTGACAGTACATTCCCATCCAAAGTCATGTTGTATTCTTCTTCCTCTCAAGCAACTCTTTCCTGTCGCATCTAATCTCCCCCGTATAATAACCAATATTCCAAATTAAGTCCGTAGACCTAGTCACTGTCAACCATGAATCCCAAATCACTCTAAACTTTTCTCAAGGTGTGTAGTCATCCTACCACAGAACCCATATGCTACTCTGACACTCTCCCACTTTGGTCAAACTCACTCCTTTGAGCAACCACTCGACCCCTATTTCTCACGCTTCGCCTTCTAGAAGTTTATCCATCGCAAGACACCTCCCACATGTCCTTCCTCATCCTTCACTGCCTAGTTGTTGCCTTAAGTCACCATTCATCTCTGTAGCACTTGAACTAATAGATCGCTACCAACTTTAAACCCCTTCAAAGATCGTCTTTCTCGGTCCATCAACACCAGGAACACCGATTAAATCCTGAACCACCGCACACCGCCATCTCTGATAGCTGCTTCTCCAGTACTATTTCACACTTCCCTGCCCCAAGGGAGATTTGACGAACCACAACACATGCGAACTTAACACATTAGATCAAGGGAGATGACACCACATTACTGATGAAAATTCTGCCAAGCTCGAAAATACCAAGTCTCGTCACTCCATCAACCCAAACCTGAACATTCACAGTTCGATGGCCTTTCCTCCGCCTGAAATTTGAATCTCTGAATCATGCTCTGAGCAAACCTCCCTTTAAGCTATTCGCTGCTCCGACATATAAGCAAGCACCCTACCATTACACCAATACAGTGCGATAGCGACGCATGAATCGTTATAACAATCAGTGCCAAATCTCAAAGCCTTAGGTACTGCTGATACTGAGCTGAAACGACAGAACGGCCTTCCACAAGGTGACGACAATGGCCCAATCAAATACGGAGGGAGATGCATCCTGCACCACATCTGTACTGCTTTCCTGATAGTGGTGCCCGGCGCCATCACGACCTTTAGTTGAATTTTGGTCGTGACAACATGGTATCAGAGCATTAAGTTCACTTACGTCTCACGAGTCATGAGCGAGTCTAGTAGAGTCTTGCGGATTGGTATGAAGACGTCTGTACTTATCTTCGAGAGGCTACAGGGTTGGTAGGAGCACTTCCCTTCTTGATTCCTCATTGTGTGATTTGATTCCTTTGAGGCTTATGCCTTTGTTTCTTTCTTATTCAATCTTATGCGACGTGAAGCGCTTGTTATAAATTGGGAATTGAAGAGTTGTAAACAACACTAAATAGTTAATTTAGTTCTCATTTAACTTTATAGAAATCACTACTTCCGTTGATTAAATAGTGAAAGATAGACTTTACAGAGTAAATAATATTGTTTTTAACAATTCCAGTACTGCATAACCCATAATCATCCCAGAACCCGGTGTCACAAGTGCATGAGCGTCAACTAGGAAAATAAAATAAATACATCATCTGTCCGGAATACAAATTTGGACAGGAAAGAAAAATACAAATACTCTGAAGGAGACTCTGCTGGATGCGGATCGTAACATAAGAGGTAGCTCGCATAAGTCCCCGCATCAACCATGCTGCTGCACCCACGAGGCCACTGTATGTGCATGTGCCTGTACAACAAAATATACAGCAAGTGTAGTATGAGTATGAAAACAACACGTACCTAGTAAGAAGTAGTGTCGAGAGGTCGACTCCGACACTTACTAGTGGTCCAATAATATCAGGTGCAGTAATGGTAAGCTGATATGAGACAAAACAAATAAGACAAGTGTTAATGAAGCATTATGAGTAAAATATGGTACATGGATGACAACGGTAAACCAAAAAAATAAAAGTATTACAAAGTCAATAGACAAGGGAAGGAAAAGATGAAAGGTGACAGGCCTTGAAACAACAAAGGAGTATAGGCCATAAAGTCATATCCTCATTTCGAGAAATAAGTTCGTGACTTTAACGCGACTACTAGAAGGAAAAGTTAGACCCCAGAATAATAGAAATCAGTGGGCTAGTGAACAAGATAAACTAAACATGAATTATGGACTTAGTGATTTGATAATGGTCGACATCATGAGAATATTAGATTTCGTACCGGCAATAATAGAATGGACAATAGAAGAAGATTCATGAGAAATTCAGAGAATGGTCATTTAGGAAAACGCTTCCCTAAAGCATGCAATGTGAGCAAAGTTAAGCTTAAGGGACTATATGTGCCAGTTATATTAAGTGTCACCCTCGCGAGTAAGGAATTTTGTTGTCCTTGGTACAGAAGGATTACCCAAGGTGAGTAAGGGTCATCGATGATGTGAAAAGACGCCAAAGATGAAAAGGTAAAACATCTATAGGTAGATCATCGTGGCTCCAACTCTTAGTACTCCCCTAAAGGAGGGAATATGGAGTGATGTGGCAATAAGTCAGAATTAAGTGGTTCAAGTAATTATGGAATGGTATAGGAAGAATGCGATAAAAATGAGAAAGGGATGAGATTGCACTTATTCAAATTCTACAGATATGTTATGATTCCAGAATATTATGCAAACACGACGTTAAGGAAAGGAATTAAGGATTCCAGCCCAGGATGTTATTGATAGATAAAGAGCCAGTGCGAAAGGTAAGTTAGGACAAAGGAAATAATCCAAGAACGATTACGTGGAATATAGATACGAGATTGTGCCAACGAGTAGTTAGTAGTTGATTCAAGAAGAGCCTAGTTATGGCTAGACGAGAGGTTGCAGACAAATCAGCAGATCGTACAAGATAAACATAGTAAAACCCAATATAGTAAATTTAGCCTCGCAGTTATGACATTGTAATACTTGAGATATATTCAAATAGGAGTTGAGGAAGTTAAAGGTATTGTATGAGTGTTAGGGGAATAAAAGAGAATGCCACTGGGAAGACAATCAAAATATTAGTTCAGAAACAACCCTACAAGCACAAGGGCGTGGAGATAAGTAACTACGGATAATTATAGGTGAGGAAGAACATCAAAAATTCCGTCGAGTATACGCTGTAATAAGCTCACAGCTTTACAAGAGTCAGAAGTTCCTCCCTAAGTAATACAATGAAAGACTAGCTGAGGAAATCAGGAAGAAGGCTTCAACCTAAACATGGTAACTCGAAGGAGAAATGGTCATGTAAAAACAGTCTCACTACAACATTGTATGCACTCCACAAGAAAGTGGCACCTACCGTGGCTAATCAACGGGAAGAAAAATCAAAAGTAATATTCTAGAACATATGAGTTGCACAAAAACTCTGGCATGCATGGGAACTAAGATAAGCTAAGTATGCACGCAACAAGGGGGCACAAAGACCAGGAAAAATAATGGTTTTGCTTAAAGAAAACTGAGAATGGACGAAAAGAATTATTCGATTAATGATCCAGAGTTAGTTACGTTATGAAAGCACTTAAGAGTTCAGAATTTTATACATACAGCATATGCGTTGTCAATCATACAACCGTAGAAGATTCATGTATAAGTTAAAAGAAAGAATTAAGCCCAGGTTATAGACAAAGGATTGAATTATTAAAGGATTGTATCATGAATATTCCCTAGCGCCCATGAAAGGATAAAAGTAATAACTAATACCATGAGCCGCAGATCGGGAGATAGCATAAGCATACATAAAGGGTGATCAAAAGAAGGAGAAAACTAAAGAGTTACATCAATGAAGTAAATCAGGAATCTGATTATTGGACCCAAAAAATTATAGACCTCGTGATTGAGAACAGTGCAGGGTTACTCATATCAGAGGTACAAGAGAGATAGTACACTAGCCATATTCAATAATGGCTCTACGATAAAGCTTGTTAGAAGAAGTACCAGCCTCATAAGAAGTCAGTATGAAGCTCCCACTGGATTGTGTTTGCACCAGAGGTGCAAGTATTATAATAGAGCTTCAAATTGTGGATGTGAATTATACCTATGTGGAAAGGAGGCAATGAAAGAGATAGAAGAATGTGAGGCAATATTTTAAGGTAAGTAAGTTAAAGGTGGACAACGTACGAGATACTCAAATGTAGAAGGTTGTGAATAGTCCTTACTTTGGATAGAAGGCTAGAAGTGCGGGGATTCAATATCCAGGAATGATACCAGCGTCGTCAGTGGCATGTCTTCCAGCCTATGGTTTCTAGGTATCGAGAAGCCTGATTAAGAGAGTAAAGAAGAGTTAGAGATGATGTGATGTCACGCTTGATGTTCCATAATGACATAAGGAAATCTATGATGCAAACAAGTTGAAAGGTTGCGAGTAATATAAATTGATATGTGTAGGTCACAAGTGATCGCTGCCGACTCGACGCTACACTAAGGTAGGAAGAGCGGGTCGCAATACCTTTTACCCGAATAGTGGTTCGGTATCGAATTTCCACAGGGAGCTAGTAGTGGAGTTATATTATCTGTCTAGTCTAGAAATGCGCTTGTACCTCTAATGTCACTTCAAACATTTTTGGTTTTCTTTTATTTTTATATATACTATTATAAAACTAATGATTAAAACTAAATTATGCTACGAGAATATTGCTAAGCTGTATTTAATATAGAGAAAGGCACTAGGATCGTGGCATTGCCTAGGTGGCTAATTAACGGGTAGATGCTACTAAGGATAGATTGACATATTTGGGGCTTATGCTATAACCGTTGCACAATTGTACCCACTCCCACACCTCTCGATAGAGAGAGTGATTTGCCCAATTGACTCTCTCGAGACCAATTGGGTAGGCCAATTAGATCAAGCAACTAGGGTTCAAGTAGGGTGATTACTTTCTCGAGATTTAACCCGTTAATCGGGACTACCATTTCTCATGGGTCCATCCCAATTCCTTGTTGGGTCAATTTTGGGGTCATGGACTCTCTTTCTCAAGAAGAATTAAACCCACAAAGCTAGAATCAGTGTTTGCAACCACCAATCCTTAATTAAAACCTAAAATCAACCCAAATAACAAACACCCAATATCAATCTAACCTTAGATGGCAACACCCATCAATTACCCATACTAGGGTTGAGCCACAACCCTAGCTAATAGGTTTAGCTACTCATGCTAGATACAGAAATTAAAGAAATAGATGAAGAAGTAAGCATATTAATTAATTACTAGGAAGAAACTACAATAATAAAGACCAAAAGTGCCAAAAATGGCTACAATATCCGGTCTCACGAGCTCAGCTGTGTTCAGAACACAAAACTTAACCTAAAAATGGTAAAAGGTCCTATTTATACTGGGCTAGAAAAACTGGACAAAAATACCCCTGCGGGGTCAGCGCGGACCGCGCAAAAAGGACCGCGGCCGCACTGGCTCTTGGACTCATGATTTCAGCTTCTCTGAAGTTGGGGACCGCGGACCGCATGGAAATGCAGCGCGGCCGCACAGAAATGAACGCGGGCCGCATTGTTTGGAATTGGCAAAATTATGGCTCTCTGAATCTCTGCTCCGCGGATCGCGTAAAAGAGTAGCGCGGCCGCGGAGCCTGACCGCGGACCGCGAGAATCCAACCGCGGCCGCGTAGCATGCCCACTTGAAACTGCCATCCTCTGAACCTCCTAGTGCGGCCGCATTCACATTTGCGCGGTCCGCACTAGGTTCTCTTTTCCTCAACTTACTTAGTCTTTGACACTTGAGCAGGTTTCACTCCTTTTTGAGCCGATCTTTGACATTCGTCGCTTTGTCGATCAAACCTGCAATCAAGTACAACTTGTGAGCATTATGGTTATAACCAAAGCATAGGCAAGTAGGGGCATAAAACACGTTAAAATCCTAACTTATCAACTCCCCCAAACTTAAGCCTTTGATTGTCCTCAAGCAAACGAAATAAGACCCACCCCTTAAAGGAAAATCCAAGTAATTCCAGCTATCCTAAAGCAACCTCAACAAGCATCAATTGGGACTAACAATTGCCCTCAATACGAATGCATCATTAACACATTTAAACTTTGAAAAACCATGGATCAAGTGTGACACAAGAGCATCAAGAGTTGACACATTTCATCAAAGCACTTATCTCAATTACTTTGGTCATTGTGGAACCCAAACTCACACATCCTCAACTCTCCCTAAGCGAACCTCACCTTTTAGAGTATTAACACACAAATCAAGGTTGATGGAGTTTCAGTCATCTCTCTCAAGAAGAAGGTCACAAGTCCAGCTCTAGGTACCATATGCTTGCCCCTTATGTAAGTATCCACTAATGTAGGTTTCCTTCAACTCAAGATCCTATAGGGCTTTTGTGGAGTCATTATGAAGGCTTTTGGGTAAGGGTAGGGCATGTTTTTATTCAAGTGGGTTCACTCTTCCCTTAAGCACTTCTTTTGATTCATTTTGGCACAACTCTCTTGACTCTTTTGAGTATTTTACTTCTTTACAAGGGGTTAGAGAGACACATTGTCACTCTTTCTTATGCAATTCAAAGCGTTTCTCCTTTTTCTACTTTTTCCACACCTTTTTTCACTTTTGTTTTCCTTGAATCCCTTTTTATTCTTGTTCACTTTGGACTTTCTTTTTGTCTTTTTCTTTTCTTGCTTTTTCATTGCCTTCCTTTTTCTTTTGCTTTTGTACCTTTCTACCACTTTGTTTCCTTTCTTGTCTCTGCCCCCAAACTTAGACATTTGCCATTACTCAAGGGAAGATTTGGGTGCCAAGAGAGGGTAATCATTTAGAACGGGTATAGGCTTGTAGCATTGGTTCTTGAAGGAAAAAGGTTTAAGGCTCAAAAGGGTTAACTAGGGATCATCTTTTTGGTAGGCTATGGAAACTTAACATTCGGATCAAGGAGAGCCTATAATCACTTCTCAAGTCAAATTTCACCTAGGATTTCACCTCAATAAACATTCAGGGCAAGTTCTAGACCATTTGCTCAGGACTTTTGATTCCTCACCACACACGCTAGGGGATTGCTAAAGACATCGAGTCGAGGGCCCACAACGACCTTAGTTACGATTCAAGCACACAATGGTCCGAAAAGACCACATGATGATTGTTTGGTCAACGCAAGAGTCTCAAATCCACGACTTTCACCATCCTAAACACAACATTATGTCTTTGACCATGGGATCAAAGGCCAATGTGCTAGGCCCAAGTGAAGCTTTGCTTGAGGTGCCCTTAACTATAACTATCAAAAACAAAAGAAAAATCAAAGAAACGGACTCAACCCTTAAGAAGGTTGTCACTCCATCTATCATCGGGAAGAGCCACCCGTGTCACACAATATTCCACCCTTGGAAAGAACTGTGGCCTTAAGAAAACCAAAGGCTTATTGGAAGCGTCAAAAATAAAACAAGAGGCTACGAGCCTAACTTTAAAGCTAAAAATGAAAGTTTTTGAGGGAAAATAGAAAATAGAATGAATATTTGCAATAGGGGATTAGAATATACAAACGGGGGATGAATATATACAAAATGTAACTTAACTTTATATACAGACCAAAATAGAAGATAAAAAGTACTAAATGTAAAGTTATGTACATACCAAATAGAAAAACAAAGTAAAGCATAAACTACCAATCTGTATATACAGTCATCCAGATAATCAACAAAAAAGTAGGGCGCACCCCCACGAATAAAAGCTGGCATTGTCCCCAATGCCAACTATCAGACTAAGCATCAAAAAAGTCATAAGAAAGGATATAGGGGCCCCCTAAGCCTGGTCCCTCTGCATGGGGTGATCAGTGGTCCCCAAGTCCTCCGTATGTGCGGGAGCCTCAGACTGGCTCCCGGCCTCCTGCTGCTCAACTGCTGGGACTGGGGCTTGTTCCTGGACCGGCTGATGTCAGGTGCATCCTGAGGCAAACTGGAGGAGGCCTCCTGTGGGACTGCCACCTCAATAACTGCATCCGCTGTGCTGGGGAGCTTCCTCTTCTTCCTTAGGTGCCTGCTCCTGTTGTGGCTGTGGCACTGGTGTTGCTGCTGGAGGGGATGGATCCCCAAATAACAAGTCTAAAGGCATCTGGTCTGCCAATAGCTTGTCCACATCTTTCTGTAGCTCTTTCACAGACTCTTTGGACGCTCGGGATCTCCTCATCTTCTTGTGCTCCTTGGCAAGCTCCTTTAGAGCCTTGCCATGTGACTCCACAACTGTAGTCAAAGTAGCCTGTGTCTTCATAATCCTTTCCTGGTTCTCCAGGAGCTTCTTCAAGGTGTCCTCAATGGACTGAGGAATCTGAGCTGGCTGAGGTGCTGATTGGTTCTGAATAGTGGAAGACAATGTGGACAACTTGGATGTCGCAGCTGACATCCAGTTGTTCAAGCTAGCCAATGTCTGACTCAACTGATGGGCAGTGAATGGATGAGTCCTGGAAGATGGCACTCGTGGGCCTGCTGAAGAACCCACCAGCAGTAGAGGAAGACCCTGGAGGCAAGTCTACTCCTGAAGTGGCAGCAGGTATGGTGGAAGGCTCGGTAGAAGGCTCTACCGCGACTGGCTCCTTAGACTGGCCAGTTGGGGCAGAAGCAGGTGGCCGGTAGTTCTTGGACTTAGGGTTGTCCGGACCCTGCATACTGTACCAAGAATAGGGAGCCACAGGCTTGGTCTTGACATCATATCTCTTCTTCTCCACCTCCAAGTCCCGGAAATACATTGAAAGGGTGTTGGGAAAAGGGTAATTCCGGTCATGCTCTTGTCCCATAGCAGAAATCACCCGGGTCATCACATTGCCCACATTGATAGGGTACCCGGCCATAATAGATGCAACAAGAACCGCCCAGGTAAGTGGGATAGTCTGACCATGGGTGGAAGGATCAAGCCGACTGTATACAAATGTCAACCACCCTCGAGCCTCAAAGTTGAAGGTCTTCCGAAATATTTTCTTCCCTGCTTGCAACCACTCTGGCACAGTACCTGGGATTGCCAAGTACTGGGCCAACCAAGGACGGACTTCCTCACCCATCCCTAACTTGGCCAGATAAAGTGACTCATCCTCATCCCGGAAACCCAAGTACTCATTTAAAGATTTTCCATCAAACAACACTGTTTTGTTCCGAACTTTGGTCACCTTGGTATCCTTGACGATGTGCGCTACATTAGAGTAGAATTCCCTGACCATGTGCTCATTCGCATTGACACACTTCTCCATGAAAAACTCCCAGCCCCATCTAGTTCTGAACTCCCTCTGCACATTAGGGTTGTGGGGTAAAAGGTCAGTGTCAATAAAGCTCCTCTCCACTATCAACTTCCTCACCGGCCACCACTCCCTAAACTTGTGGTAAGCTACTTCGCTCACGAATCTATCATCCCATTCTTCGGCTTTCCTAGTTCATGCAATACCCCCAATCTGAGGCTCACCTCCCTCATCTCTACCTGCACTCTCCCCAGATAATGAAGCTGTGGGGGAGGTGGAGTATTTCCCACTACCGACTGCGGACTCGTCAGATGAATCCGAGACTACAGTCACTGGTCTTTTGGAGGTGGGTGATAGCGGAGGGGTATCAACTAGGTGGAGGGGGTCAGTTACATGAGTTGGGACTGAATCGGAGGAGATGTCTTTGGAGGGCACATACTCACTCCCCAACAAATGAGAAGCAACCTTGTCAGCAGCTCTTATCAATTTCTGGGTCTTTTTGATGTTCTCCCGAGCCTGGGGAGTGAGTTTTGCAATTCTCTTTCCTTTACCCCCTCGGGAGGAACCACCTCTCCCGGGTTGTTCTGATTGTTTGGCGCCCCTTTGTTTAACCATTATCTGCAAAGATAAGCATCTAACATTGTTAGTTTACGCACATGCAGTGAAACAGGTGAATGAAATAGATTGCTGAGATAATTTCAGTACACAGTTGCAGAACAGGTTGCAGAACATAGCAATGCGGACCGCACAAAACAGGAGTGCGGCCGCGTTGGAGGCAAGGCGGACCGCACAAAACTGACCGCGGTCCGCGCTGGGCAAAGTCCCAAATTCACCACTCTTTGAATCTCCCACCACGGTCCGCACAAAAATGCAATGCGGCCGCGGTGGGCCAGCGCGGACCGCACAAACAGCAATGCGGCCGCGTTGGAGACATTTAACTTGCAATCACCAAAGCACCGCGGTCCGTACAAAATTGCAACGCGGACCGCGTCAGGGCAACGCGGTCCCACAAAAGCGACCGCGGTCCGCGCTGAGCTAGGGTTTACGGGTACTAAGTTAGGGTTGCATTTTTGCCATTCTTATTCAAGTTTTCTACACCTACTTTGTCCCTACTCAATTCACCCATTGATTAAGCATATTCAGCACATTACCCCGTTTTAAACTAACCTAAACTAACAGTTAAATAAAAAGAAGAAGCTAAAACTACTGAGCAAGCCGTAAAAA
>NW_017670586.1:15374-29303 GCF_001879085.1 Nicotiana attenuata | reverse complement strand
ATATATATAGGGGAGGTGCTGTCCGTTTCATCGTAAAATAGGTTGTGGTCGATACATAATAGTTATGACGCTTGAAGGGTAACTATAGTACCGTTTCTCTTATTGTAGACTAAGGAGTCGTGAAAATTGCATAGCTTGAGATTGGGGCAGTATATACAAGGTATGTGAGGCTATCCCTTTCCTTCTTTTGCACGACTCCGATTGTACATAATGTAACGAACGAGCTTCCAAAGATACTCTACTCTTAGAAGCTAGCAGTACTTACATTGTTTCCCCTTTTATGGAACGATTGATGTTGATGTTGCTTCTCTTATTCTTATGTTGTCAATGTTATTGGTACTTCCTGATTCTTATAAGGTTCATGGTGAAGAGTTAGTCCTAATAACGTGTACAGAGGATACCGACCTTACGTCACTCCGAAAGGTTTAGAACGTGAGTTCATGAGTCGAGCATGCATTATATATATGTATCTATTTTACTCTACCGAGCCGCGCTATAGTCGGCCGGGTATGGCACCTATTGTGCAACCACTGATCAGTTGGGTTTTACCGAGCTCCACGTGGCCGGGTACGTTTTTACCGAGCCTATTACGGCCGGGTACGATATGATGATGATGATGCCCACAGAGGCGTTTTTTTTAAAAGTTTATGTATATATACATATGTATTACGCATTTCATGTCAGTAGCCTTAGAGGTACCCAGATGTTACAGGTTGTTTATTCTCTATCCCTGCTTACATTACTGTTCGTACTTATAGTTCCCTGCCTTACATACTCAGTACTTTATTCGTACTGACGTCCTTTTATTTGTGGACACTGCATGTCGTGCTGCAGGTCCTGATAGACAGGCAAGCGCAGCTCCCCCACCATAGTAGGCTGTCCAGTTCAGCGGTGATTGGCGAGATCCCTTCTTCGGACTTGCCTTGGTCTTGGTATGCATTTTTGTTATAGATATTATGGGTATGTCGGGGCCCTGTTCCGGCTATGTTGCAACACTTATGTTCCTTTAGAGGCTCATAGACAGGTGTCGACTCATGTATAGTTTGGTAGGCCTTGTCGGCTGGTTTTTGTTGTATAGTCTCTCATGGTAGTGTGGTAGCTCGTACCTCATATATAGTTTCTTGATTGTCTAGTCATCCCATGTTATGTATGTTCATGCCATCATATTTTATTGTTGGTTGTCCATGACCCATGTCTACCATCTATATTGATTTCGTCAGCCCTAAAAGATAATAAAGAAGGTTAGATAAAATGTATGTTGGTACTCGGTAAGTATGGCCGGGTGCTAGTCATGGCCCTCTGTTTGGGTCGTGACACCTATTGCCCTTTTTCGCCTTTGAAGCACCCCCAGAGTGGCATCAACCTGCAAGTTAGTAAGGCAAGAAGAAAGAATAACTGGAAGAGTTGAATTAGAGCCCAAAAATTCATACCTGAGGTGTGGAGGAAGTGGCTTCAACTCCAACACCGGTGGCTCCTCAATGGATGGCTTAGTTGGTGGAGTTTTGCGGTTTTCAAGATCCAAAGATAACTTCCTAGGCTCATATGAATATGAACCCATACCATGCAATACATTCACGCACTCCACTTTGCTAGCATCATCATCGACATCCATGTCAAGAAGCACGGCCTCAAGAGGATCTTCAACATTTATCATGGAACTTGTGTCATCCATTATCACAGATGTGACAATGTCCACAAGTGAACACACCTCCGTGCTATTGGGTTGTCTCATTGATTTGCAAACATGGAATACCACCTTCTCATCTCCCACCCAAAATGTCAACTCACCCACTTCAACATCAACCAAGGCCTTCCCCGTAGCTAGGAAAGGTCTCCCAAGAATAATCGGCACTTCAAAGTCCACTTCACAATCCAATATGACAAAGTCAGCCGGCAATATGAATTTGTCCACCCGGACAAGAACGTCATCAATTATACCCAAAGGCCGCTTCATCGACCGATCCGCCATTTGAAGTCTCATCGAGGTTGGCCTAGGTTGCCCAATTGCCAAAGTCTTGAAGACTGAATACGGCATCAAATTAATGCTAGCCCCCAAGTCACAAAGGGCCTTAGCAAACTCCGCACTACCGATAGTGCAAGGGATAGTAAAAGATCCAGGGTCTTCAAGTTTCGGGGCCATAAAATGCACTATCGCACTAACTTGGTGAGTCATCTTTATTGTTTCACAATCCATGGAACGCTTCTTTGTGACCAAATCCTTCATGAACTTTGCATAGCCCGGCATTTGTTCAAGTGCCTCCACCAAAGGCACATTGATTGTAAGGCTTTTCATCATATCTATGAACTTCTTGAATTGATTGTCACTCTTTTGCTTTTCTAACCGCTGAGGATAAGGTGGAGGTGGTCTAGGCAAAGGTGCCTTGGCTTTTGGCACCACCGGCTCCGGCATGTCAATTATGTGCTCCCTAGACGGGTTCACGGCCTCTTGAGTGTCCACCTTGGCCTCATCAATATCTATCCTCACTTCATTGTTCACATTTGTCTCAACCACATCTTCAACAATCAAAGGACCCACATCTTCTTGGAACCCAACATCATCATTCACAACTCGATTTTCATTCGAGGCATGCACATCACCGCCTCTTCCGCTTCTCGTTGTGACTGCCATCACATGATTGTTACCTCCCTTCGGGTTCACTACCGTATCATTTGGTAGCGCACCCTTAGGTCGGGTATTCAAAGCTTGAGAAATTTGGCCTAGTTGCACTTCTAGGTTCCGGATAGATGTGTTATGAGAAGCCAATTGTGCATCAGAGTCTTGGTTCTTTTTCATCATCTACTCGAACATCATCTCTATCCTCCCCATATCACTTCCGGAAGAACTAGACCCTTGAGATTGAAAGGGGGTGGATTGTTTGGTTGTTAGAACATGGGGGGCCTTTGAAAGCCTTGCCCCCTTCCACCATTATTCCACCCTCCTTGATTGTTATTGTTGTTACTCCAATTATTATTGTTCCCGTTCCAATTGCCTTGATTGTTACCTTGGTTACCCCAATTGTTGTTTTGATTGTTGTTGTTCCAATTGCTACCGCCTTGTTGTTGGTTATTGTTATTCCAATTACCGCCTCCTTTTTGATTGCCCAATTGCCTTGGGGACGCCATTGTTAATTCCCTTGATTTCCTCTATTCCTTGGTAGTTATTGACATATTGACATTCCTCACTTTGATCATCATAGCACTCATTTGAATAACCACCACCATCATTGTTGTTGTCAAATTGCTCACCATTACCTTGAGGTTGTTGTTGCCCTCTTTGCCTCCTTTTTAGCATAGCAACACCTTCCATTGCATTGACTTGGCGCGGGTTTTGAACTTGTTGCAATTTCGCCTTCGCCAACTGATTCATAGTTGTTGTAAGCTCGGCAATAGCTTGGCCATGATCATTCAATTCCTTGTGCAAATGGATGACCGTGGGGTCACCTTGGGGTACATTTGCTCGGCTTTGCCATGCCGAAGAGGTGTCGGCCATTTCATCAAGTACATCACATGCCTCTTGGTAAGAAAGTTTCATAAAGTTCCCACCGGCTAATTGGTTCACAATGCACTGATTCGTGGTGTTGATGCCCCTATAAAAAGTTTGTTGGATCATCGCCTCGGTCATGTCGTTATTAGGGCACTCTTTCACCATTGTTCTATATCTTTCCCATATCTCGTGCAAAGGTTCCGTTGGCATTTGCTTGAAAGCTAGAATCTCATCCCGAAGAGCCGCCATATGACTTGGAGAAAAGAACTTGGCAATAAATTTGTCCGCCAATTCATCCCATGTGGTGATAGAATGATTGGGGAGCCTTTCTAACCAATCCAACGCTTTACCCCGAAGAGAGAACGGGAAAAGCCTCAATCTCAACGCATCCTCGGACACGTTTGTTTGCTTGCTCCCCCAGCAAGTATCTACGAACCCCTTCAAGTGCTTGTAAGCATTTTGATCGGAGGCGCCCGTAAAATACCCTCTTTGCTCGAGCAAGGTCAACATAACATTTGTGATTTGAAAGTTCCCCGCCCGGATTCAGGGAGGAACAATGGCACTCGCATATCCTTGATTTGGCAGCACCCGAGGAACCGCTCTTGGAGGTGGCGGAGGAGGGTCTGGGACGTTGTCATTTACATTGGCCTGGCGGCCTCTTCGTGGTCCTGGAGGTACAAGAGGCACTTCCTCATCTCCAATATCCTCAACCTCCTCCCCGGCGAGCACGTTTCCAAGAGGGTCGTTTCCATATAAAGCCATGGTACCTGAGTAATCGACACAAATAAAATTAGTAAACAAGAAGGAAAGAGAAGCAAAACACAAAACTAACCAAATGATAGTCAACACCGTAAGCTCCCCGGCAACGGCGCCAAAAAGTGATCGCTGCCAACTCGACGCTACACTAAGGTAGGAAGAGCGGGTCGCAATAGCTTTTACCCGAATAGTGGTTCGGGATCGAATTTCCACAGGGAGCTAGTAGTGGAGTTGTATTATCTATCTAGTCTAGAAATGCGCTTGTACCTCTAATGTCACTTCAAACATTTTTGGTTTTCTTTGGCTTTTATATCTACTATTATAAAACTAATGATTAAAATTAAATTATGCTACGAGAATATTGCTAAGCTACATTTAATATAGAGAAAGGCACTAGGGTCGTGGCATTGCCTAGGTGGCTAATTAACGGGTAGATGCTACTAAGGATAGATTGACATATTTGGGGCTTATGCTATAACCATTGCACAATTGTACCCACTCCCACACCTCTCGGTAGAGAGAGTGATTTTGCCCAATTGACTCTCTCGAGACCAATTGGGTAGGCCAATTAGATCAAGCAACTAGGGTTCAAGTAGGGTGATTACTTTCTCGAGATTTAACCCGTTAATTGGAACTACCATTTCTCATGGGTCCATCCCAATTCCTTGTTGGGTCAATTTTGGGGTCATGGACTCTCTTTCTCAAGAAGAGTTAAACCCACAAAGATAGAATCAGTGTTTGCAACCACCAATCCTAAATTAAAACCTAAAATCAACCCAAATAACAAACACCCAATATCAATCTAACCTTAGATGGCAACACCCATCAATTGCCCACACTAGGGTTGAGCCACAACCCTAGCTAATAGGTTTAGCTACTCATGCTAGATACAGAAATTAAAGAAATAGATGAAGAAGTAAGCATATTAATTAATTACTAGGAAGAAACTACAATAATAAAGACCAAAAGTGCCAAAAATGGCTACAATATCCGGTCTCACGAGCTCAGCTGCGTTCAGAACATAAAACTTAACCTAAAAATGGTAAAAGGTCCTATTTATACTGGGCTAGAAAAACTGGACAAAAATACCCCTGCGGGGTCAGCGCGGACCGTGCAAAAAGGACCGCGGCTGCACTGGCTCTTGGACTCATGATTTCAGCTTCTCTGAAGTTGGGGACCGCGAACCGCGTGGAAATGCAGCGCGGCCGCGGTGGAACTTGGCGCGGCCGCATAGAAATGAACGCGAGCCGCATTGCTTGGAATTGGCAAAATTATGGCTCTCTAAATCTCTGCTCCCCGGACCGCGTAAAAGAGTAGCGCGGCCGCGGAGCCTGACCGCAGACCGCGAGAATCCAACCGCGGCCGCGTAGCATGCCCACTTGAAACTGCCATCCTCTGAACCTCCTAGTGTGGCCGCATTCACATTTGCGCGGTCCGCACTAGGTTCTCTTTTCCTCAACTTACTTAGTCTTTGACACTTTAGCAGGTTTTACTCCTTTTTGAGCCGATCTTTGACATTCGTCTCTTTGTCGATCAAACCTGCAATCAAGTACAACTTGTGAGCATTATGGGACTATTTTGTAGCAATTTATAACCAAAGCATAGGCAAGTAGGGGCATAAAACACATTAAAATCCTAACTTATCAGCAAGCTATTGTATGGTAAAGCGACAAGGTTCTAGAAGACAGGAGTAAGGAATAGAAAGTTGAGTGAGAAAGTGGCGAGAATGGATAAGTCCTCAGGATTAAGCCCATTAAAACAAGAGAGCTAATGGTTTCTCTAAGTTATAGAAAACTCAGTATAGCCTGAATGAACTCAAAGGAGTCTAAAACTAGTAGCATCTAGAAGAGATAGAATGTTGCCTTGGAAATAGAATGGGGGTGTAATTGTGACAGATAAAGGATAACGTTTAGGCCTTCGATTGAGTAATGAGTTGAAGAAAAATAAAGGGATTTCAAGAATTGTACAGGATTAAAATTCCCACGCAAGTGAATCACATTGGGATGCTATGAAATACGGTTATGGAAGTATAGTATCGCTGATCAGTCTAATTACTCTAGATGTCCCCTGATGAGACGTGGGCCCTAGCTGCAGTGTTACATAAGAGGTCAAGTTACCAGTGGTAGATTGTGGATCAGCGTTAAGGTGAATCAACAATAGATGGATAAAGTTCCAACGTGTGAGAGGAGATAAGGATTCCCCCTTTAGATGAACAATAATAAGGAAGCATTGAAGGACTTGGATGTATACATCTATGATAAGAAGCGAGAGAGTAACCTGGAATTGGGTAGCAGACCCCGATAATAATAAAACCAAGGTAAGAGTCTGGTATAGTATGACCTACCTAGATGCAGTAAAGTCATACGGGTGAATAACCAGGTCTATGAAATAAGATACAAAATATTCGTAAGATCGACAACGTACCGAGCAAAGAACTTCAGTATACTTATAGATGCCCTGAGGGACATCTTGTCAAGCTCTATATATGTTCACAAATTTAGGCCGAGAGATTGGCTAAAAACTGGAGGAAGCAGGAGAGAAGAGTCATATAGGCACTCTTACAAGGTTAGAATCGTACAGGTTGCATGATAAAAGGTAGCAACAATTACGAGATTGGAAGGTTTTTAACCACAAGTCGTGGTGTGAGAAAGAGACCTAAAGGGGAAATGCTCTGGCCTTTGGATTTATTAATAGAACAGTTGCCTAGATGGCAAGAAGAGTACTAAAGTATTCGCAAGAGCTATGAGTTATGAGAATGATAAGTGCATCAATCAACATTGGAGGACGAATGTTCCAAAGGGGGGAATGATGTTATATCCCGCATTTTCGTACATTAAAGTTTTGTCGTAAGTTAATCGACGTAAGTTCAGGAATGAGATTATTTTGGGATTATAAGTATTATGCTACTTCAAACAAGTGATAAGTAAATCCGTGAAGGTGAGAGAGTAAGCGAATCGAAGGAAGTGAGTTTCGTCGAAGTTTTACATTTTGGGATAAATACGGTCCAAATTGTAATACCCTGTATTTATGGATTAGTGTCATATAAGGTACCACATGACCATGATAGTGAGGTGCATAAGGTATGCTAAAAGTGAGTAGTATTTTAAGTAATTTGAGATAATTCATAATTATGTGGATAATTGGGTTAGTTAATGATTTTGGTGTGAATATTAGCTAAGAAATTAAAGTTCTTGGGATAAAGATTAAGGACACTTTAATGTGTCAGCCTTGCCTTAGGGAAATGGTGACTATTAAGTTCACATAAAAGGTTTCAATAGTTGGGAAAGTCTTTGGCCAAGTAACCCTTATCAAGTGGGGCCCATCACTATAATAAGGAACATTTCAAATTCCTTCATTCATTTGAGGAAAGAGATCATATGGATCTGCCATGGCATACATAAATTGCTTTCAACATTAGTTTGATTTCTACATGAATATTTCCTTAAGTTTCAAATGGAGAAAGGCTTCAGAAAGGGGTAAATGATGAGGTCTTCAACAATAATAACAGATCTATTTCAGCAAATTCGTACGATATTATGAAATAGCATCGTAAGATGCAATTCTAATAGAACACGATACAATCTTCCTCAAGAATATTATATGGATTTTTCCCTACTTCGATCTGCCATTATGTGATTTGTCGCAATCGATGTGTGTTATAGAGATTGTCAAGAGAATCGGCTCAGGTATGTTAAGGCTATCCCTTCTTTCCTTTTGGCATGATCTATACGATACAATCAAAACGAGCAAATGCACAACTTCCATAAATAACTATATTCATAGAAGTATTAGAGGTACCTATGTTCTTGAATTCCCATGTGTCTTATTATTACATCTTCTGTTCTTGGGTCTTAGAAAATACGTAAGTTGAAAAAGTTTATTTCATGATATTATTCAAAGGCATAATGGTCTTATGATATTCCGAGAGATTTTATTGACCTACTTCTCATGCATCGCATTCATTCATACATGTACATTGTCCCATGACCAGATGGCGTTATATATGCGTATATATGTATATTATATGTATATGGGATATGGGAAAAGGTTATGGCATTATATACGCACCACCACCTGATCAACTGGTATACGTTGATGATTTGCCCACAGTGGCCGAGATGACATGATGGGATGCCCTCAGAGGCTTGATGATGTTATGAACACATGTACCAATGCACGACATGACATACATACGTATATGCATGACACTATGAGTATTTCATTATTTACAGAGTTATTCAGACTTACATGTCGAGTCTTTTACTCCATGTTTCTCTCATGTCTATTATTTACTAATTTTCATTACTTACATACTCGGTACGTTATTTGTACCGACGTCCCTTTTGCTTGGGGATGCTGCATTTCATGCCTGCAGGTCCTGATAGACAGGTTGAGAGTCCTCCACGTAGGCTATCAGCTCAGTGGAAGATGTTGATGCACTCCATTGCTCCGGAGTTGTTTATTTGGCCGGTATGATTAGTACATGTATTGGTTGGTACGGCGGGGTCAGTCCCGACCTTTATGATATGTATGTACTCTTAGAGGCTTGTAGACAGATGTCATGTGTACGGATATTTGTATGGCCTTGTCGGCCTATATTTAAAGTATATAATGGATCGTGTTGGCTTTTTAGGCCCATATGTCACAGGTATAAGTTTCTATATCAGGTTAGGACGTTCTATGTCGGGTATTCCCTCATGTTTACTCTGGTTGTATCATGACACGCCTTCTGGCCCACCTATCTATGATAAAGTAATAAAAATATTAACATATTTTTTATGCATTTCATTCATTTATACATGTACATTGACTCATGACCAGATGGCGTTATATACGCGTATATATGTATGAAACATGTCGTGATGGCACCTAGTTCCTACAACTAGGTAAGCCTAACAGTGCGGAATAACAAATTAACATTTGTGGAATAATAAATTAAAACTGAACATACGGAAATAACAACTGTATACAAGGCCACTCAGCCTATACAACTCGAAATATGCGGAAGTCTGCAACTAAATCCCAAAACCCGGAAACTTACGGGAAACACAGGCTAATAGAATGTAGTAAACTACTCTACACCAGAATGTCTGAACAATATGAAAGGAAAGAAAAGGAACTATCTGCTAAAGCCGGAATAGAGTAGAGACTCCTGGTCTGCGAACGTAGCAGATATACCTCAAGTCTCAGCTAGGACTCTCCACCACGAGGATGATACGTCTGGGAGGAAGTACCTGGATCTGAACATGAAAAACATGTGCAGGAAGGGCATGAGTACACCACAGCGGTACTCAGTAAGTGTCGAGCCTAACCTCGGTTGGGTAGTGACGAGGAAGGTCAGGGCCCTACTGAGATAACATAATAAATAATGAGATAACAGAAATAGTTTAAATAAAGTCTACAGCGAGAATCTAAACCAGGTAAATAAGGAAGAACAGTAATAGAAAGCAAAGGTAACAATACACGGAAAACTGCCCTCACAAGGAATAGTAGCCGAGGGATCTCTTGGTATCCCGAGGATCTCTTGGTATCCTCATCATCAACACTGGGGATCTCTCGGTATCCCGAGGATCTCTTAGTATCCTCAATAAGTAAGTCGGGGATCTCTTAGTATCCCGAGGATCTCTTGGTATCCTCAATAAGTAAACCGGGAATCTCTTGGTATCCCAATATATATATAGAAACACATGTGCCAGGGATCTCTTGGTATACCGCACCCTCAGTCCAGAATATCTCAAGTACAAAGGGATCTCCCGGGAAGCCGTCCCGTAGTCCCAAATTAAACACACAACAACAACGATTCCTAAATCTCGGAACAATGCTAAAAATCAGGACACGAAGTAGTAAATTATAGCCTAACATGCTTCACAGAGTACAAATAGCGCAGTTAAAGCAAATAAGCAGGTAAGCCAGCTAAACATGAGTCTCTAAGCTAGCACAGGTACAAACTTGCAGTTAAAATGAACAAGTAAACAAGAAAGCTCAATTTAAATACTTCAAGTAGAAACGGATTTACAACAATTAGCTCAAGTACGCGCTCGTCACCTCACGTACGGGGCATTCAAATATTCAAGATCATATCCTAAGGGAAAAAGGTCCCCCACACAAAGTTAGACAAGCCACTTACCTCGAACCGGCTCAATATCAACTAGAAATCACGCTCTTGCCACGAGTATCCGACTCCAAATGGCTCAAATCTATTCAATTCAATTACACATTGTAACTAACATCGCAAACACCTGGTTTTGCTAATAAATTCAAAGCTACAGCGTAAAATTAGGTGAAATGACCAAAATGCCCTCCAGGCCAACGCCCCGGAATCGAATAATTTTCACATTTTCAGAACCCTCGTACTCTCACGAGTCTAACCATATAAAAATCTCCCAAATCGGAGGTCAATTGCCCACTCAAAATTCAATAATTAGGTCTATGAAGTTTCTTCCAATTTTTGATCCTAAATTCAAATTCCAATGGTGTATTTAACTATAAAATGATGAAATATAACAAGAAGGGACCAAAGAAACGTTACCCACTGATCTTCACTTCAAATCCCACTCAAAATCGCCTTAAACCGAGCTCTCAATTGATTTTTGTAACTTATGAACTCAAACCCTCGAAATTTCTATTTCTGCCCAGGGATTTCCGCTTCTGCGGACAAGGGACCGCTTCTGCGGTCCCGCATATGCGGAAAAACAACCGCTTCTGCGGTTTTCACTTAATGGACCAGAGTCCGCTTCTGCGGACACATAACGTTCCTGCGGTTCCGCTTCAGCGGAAAGGCGACCGCTTCTGCGGTTCCTGAGAGGGAGGGCAAATCTCGCTTCTGCGACGACCAAGGCCGCTTCTGCGGCTCCGCTTCTGCGGTTCCCAAGCCGCAGAAGCGGAAAGATACCAGAAGCAGCAGTGCTACTATTTCTCAACTTCCAAAACTCTTCCGTTAACCACCCGAAATCATCCCGAGGCCCCCGGGACCTCAACCAAAAGTACCAATACCACCTAATACCTTATTCAAACTTGTACCAATCCTAAAAACACCTAAACAACGCCGGAAACCCGAATTAATCAAAGATTCAAGCCTAAGAACTTCAAATTCCAACCAAACACGTTTTCGATCAAAAACCTACCCGAACCTCGTTCGAATGACTTGAAATTTTGCACACACATCCCAAATGACATGATGGAACTACTGCAACTTCCGGAATTCCAATCCGACCCTCGGATCAAAAACTCACTATCGAACCGGGAACTTCAAAAATTCAAACTTCGGCATTTCAAGCCTAAATGAGCTACGAGCCTCCAGAATACATTCCGAACATGCTCCAAATCCCGAAATCACCTAATGGAGCTAACGGAACCATCAGATTTCCATTCCGAGGTCGTCTTCACACTGTTCTGATTGCGGACCATTTTTCAACTCTTAAGCTCTTATTTAGGGACTAAGTGTCCCAAAACTCTCCAAAACTCAACACCGAATGTCCCAGCAAACCAAAATAGCAGAAATGAACTTAGGGGAAACAGTTAATGGGGGATCGGGGCGAAATTTCCAAAAACGACCGGCCGGGTCGTTACAGTTTGCCTTCTCAGTTCATAGGTAGTGAGGTTTCCAATCAGTTTATCCAACTTGAGAGTAGCAATGTTCTTTGATTCCTGAATAGCTGTGGTTTTGCTTTCCCAAGTCGCTGGTAAGACCCTTGTCAAGATTTTCTCAACCCTGTCTTCTTCAAGGATAATTCTCCCAAGAGATTTAAGTTCATTTGTTAGTGTTGTGAACCTTGTGTACATCTCCTGGATAGTTTCTCCTTCCTTCATAGTGAAATTCTCATATTGAGAATATAGCAGTGTTCCTCTTGATCTCTTAAAGACGAATTTGCGGATAAATACCCTCAACACAATACTTTATATGCCTCCTTAAAATGCCTGTGGTACACCCTGAACGAAAATTTAAAACTCTTCCACAGTTCTTGCACTTTAATATTTGGCCTTCTTCATTTTCTTCAAGCACTTCATAGTATTGCGAAACAAATAAGCGCACTCTTTCCGAACGAGGCATGATTTAACTTGAAAATTGAGATTGAGACTTGAAGTCTTGAAAATTGGAGATTGAGAGATTGAGAGAAATTTAGATTGAGAAATGAGTATTGAGTATTGAAATGAAGAAGAGGGAGGGGGGGTACTTATAGTGTTAGAGAAGGTTAGTTTTGTAAATTGGAAAAAAAAAAACCGGCTATTTGTGCAATTAATATGACCGTTGGTGGTCATTGGGGGTGGGGCCCTCATTTTGAAAAATCTTGTTTTGTAGTATATATAGTACTACTTCTTCATGTAAATATAATATATATAGTATACTAGTATAGTATACTATATATTATATGTAATGTATATATATTCCCTTATATATTTTCTTGTAGTATATATTGTATGTTATGTATATATATTATAGCTTATAAATTTTCTTGTAGTATATATTGTATGTTATGTATATATATTCCCTTATATATTTTCTTGTAGTATATATTGTATGTTATGTATATATATTCCCTTATATATTTTCTTGTAGTATATATTGTATGTTATGTATATATATTCCCTTATGTATTTTCTTGTAGTATATATTGTATGTTATGTATATATATTCCATTATATAATTTGTTGTAGTATATATTGTATATTATGTATATATATTATAGCTTATAAATAATTGCAAGTTAAAGACAAAAAAATATTGCGAAGAGATATTCAAGGCCAAGGGTATGTTTTATAATTTTTATTACCAAAAATAGCATATCTTTCTTAGTCTTCTTCCCCCCAATGGAATGAGCACAACAAGGTACTAATACCACCATTAAAAGGAAAAAAAACTAAAGAAGATATGCCAAAGTACAAGTTACACCATAATCTACATTGTATCTCTAACAAATCTCATAAATCCTTCAAGGTTCGGAGGAGGTTCCGTTGGTGGTGGCGGAAAAGAAGCTTGTTCATCACCGCTTCCGGGCGAAGCAGCATCCTCCGCAAGTTCCGCTATCATTTCTTCATACGCTTCGTCTATCTCCGGTTGTGATTCTGCAGTCCAAGTTTCTCTTTCCGAGCGGATCCAATCTCTGAATAGTACTGATTTTTCCAAGCTCTCCCTCATAGACGCTCTATGATCACCTATTTGAAGTCTTGCTTGACTGAAAGCGCACTCTGATGCAACTGTTGAAGCTTGAATAGATAAAATATCCCGAGCCATCCTTGCAAGAACCGGAAAATGTTTTTCCCTTGCCTTCCACCATTCCAAAAGATCAAAGGTGCCGTCTGGATTCTCCTTTTCAAGTCCCTGCGACAAATAAACTTGAAGCTCATTTAGATGTGAAGTCTCATCAAAATTATCACCTTGAGAACCCCTAAACTCCGTCCAAGATTTAAGTGCTTTTAGGCCCGCAGCTCTTTTAGATGATTGTGAACTAGACGAAGTAGGGGTTGGAACATTTGGCCTAGCATGATCTAACGCAAGTTGGTAAGCATTATAAATTGTTTGCGCATTTATTTTAATTGAGGCTTTTGCCTCTGCAAGTGTAGAAAATTCCTCAACTGAAAGATCTAAAGCCTTATAAATATTTGTGTACCAAAAGTGAGGACCTCCTAATTTCATTGTAGGATTTAACATTGCAGCAACACCATAAAATGGGGGGGATAGGGGTAAAAAA
>NW_017670586.1:3538-15151 GCF_001879085.1 Nicotiana attenuata | reverse complement strand
TTAAGAGCCATTCTAACCTTTTCAATTTCTAAATTTAAAATTCTCATACCATCACCGACGATTAAATGGTAAATGTGACAAATACATCTCACATGGAAACAATTACTAAATGCAGGATTTAGTGTTGTTGTAAGTATGCCTATAGCACTAGTGTTACTAGAAGCATTATCCATAGAAATTGCCATTATTTTATCTCTAATGCAAAAATATCTACAAATATCTGCAACAGTGTTAGCAATAAACTTACCTGTGTGACGTGAATTAATTATTCTATACGCAATAATGCGTCTTTGCATTATCCACTCCTCGTCTATCCCTTGTAACAGTTAGATAATCACAGTCATTATTACTTCTACCAATATCAGTAGTAATAGAAATCCGATTAGTTATATGAGTAAATAAATACCGCAAATATTGTTCATATTCATGTTTATATTTATAAATATCGCTCTTAACTGTTGCGCGAGGCCAACCTTTATAAGTAGGATTAAAAAACTTTTCTAATATAATACACAAAATTAGGGTTAGAAGGAAAAGTATATGGTAAGCACATAACGGTAACAATCTTTGCTAATTCTTCACGATCTTTATTAGGATCGTAATATAAAATACCACCGGTCACAGTGTTAATTCCTGGTTGAACTAGACTTGAACCTGTACTAGGGTTAACCGCAGTATCTACACTTGTCCCCTCTTGCTGCGCTTTCATTTGTAAATATTTAACTTTATCTCTAGGGTGTGTTTGTATGTGCCTAGCCAAACTACCCGTACCGCTACGGTCTCCAGTATATTTATGCGCCAGCAATTTCCCACAAGTTTTACACCTAGCCTTATTTTGTTCTCTTACTTGAGTAAAAAAATTCTAAACTAATGATGTTTCTAGGCGTTTAGAAGGTTGTCTATTAAAATTAGGGGTTTCTACAGGTGGGTCGGGCGGGGCATCAGTTGGGTTATTAACAGGACTAGTAGGTGAATCATCTAAATCCGGTTGGGTTTCATCTACATCCTCATTTTCCTCATCATTTTCTAAGATAGTTTGATTAGGATAAAGAGCATTCATAACTTCTTCATTTAATTGTTCACCTGGTGCAACATTATGGCAAAATTCACTATCGGAAAATTGAAAACAAGGGTTATCACTATCAAGAATAATAGGAGCAGCAGGACGGGTAATAGGTCTGGGTCGGGGAGCCGGGGGAAGGGTAGTAGGTTGGAGACTACTTTCACCAATTTTAGCTTTTCCCTTACCACCAAACATTTTTTTCAAAGAAAATGCCATATTAATTACAATTATGCAAACTAAACACACAAAAATATATTCTTAAAACTTAAGAGTTGGAACGAGTTTACCGAATTGCCGAACAACTTCTTGAAAATTGAAAATCGTTGAAGACTTGAAGACTTGAATACTTCAATTCACCAACTTCACAATTTTTCACGAAATTGCAATAATAAAATAAGCAATTATAGAAGAGAAATTAGATATAGATTGAGAGAGATTGAGAGAGATTGAGATAGATTGATGAATTGGTGAGTAAAAATGAAAGAATGAGGGGGTATTTATAGTTGAGAATTGGAAAAAAGTGTAATTATATAAAGTTTGGGGTTAAAATAAAGTTTGGGGGCCAAATGGCTATTTTTTAAGTTCCAAACGGTTGAAAATTAAAGGCCAACGGCTAGATTTTAAAATCTGACCGTTGGTCTTTTTAAAAAAAAAAAATTTTTTTTTTTTTAGAAAAGAGCCGTTGGAGCCCGTTAGGACCGTTAGGCCCGGTTGAACCGGCCCAGGACCGCCTGCCGGTCCCGGGCTTAGCGGTCCTGGTCTCGTGGGCCTCATGCAAGGGACCAGCCCGCCACGGGCTTTCTACACCATCAGGGACCGGCCCACCAGGACCGGCCCGCCGGGACCGTTCAGCCCGTTAAGACCGCGGGCCCGGTCCGGTCCCGGTCCCAGACCGGCCCACAATACAGCACTATTGAGGAGTTCCTTCATGAGCCACTTGTAAAGTGTCCCATATCTCCTTAGCAGTGGTACAGCTTTGAATCCTGCTGTACTCATCTAGACCCAGTCCACACACAAGCCATTTTTTGGCCTTGGCATACTTTTCCCATTTCTTCAAGTCTTCAGCAGTGCAGTCAGCTCTTGTCTTTGGCACGTCCACTCCTTCAGCATTCTTCTTTGTAGTCTCCAAGGGACCATCAGTGACTATGTCCCAGAGTTCATAGTCTTCTCCTATGATGTGATCTCTCATCCTGTTCTTCCACCAAGAATATTACTGACCATTAAAGAGTGGAGGCCTAGCAGTGGATTGCCCTTCCTAGTTTCAAGGTGGTGCACTCATCTTGATCTTTTCCTAAGGTGTTAACCTTTTCAAGGATAACCTGCTCTGATACCAATTGATGTTTTATACTTCAATACCACACAAGAGGGGGGGGTGATTTGTGTGGTGTCTAATTTTCGCTTAAACTGATTATGGAAGGACCTGGTTCTTCTATGTGTTCCTTCTACTACTGTTGTGGAATAATAAATGTAGAAATTAAAGAACACAAATATTTTTACGTGGAAAACACCCTGCTCAAAAGGTGAAAAAACCACGACCTACTACTCAGTAGGATTTTCCCCAACACTTCACTAAATCACTAAGCCAAAACAGCATTTACAAAACTCTTTGTAAACCTAAGGATTACCTCTAATCCCGTTGTAGCAATCAACCTCTAACTGCTGCGACATTTTCAAGTACACTCTAACTTGAATACTCAAAGTACCTATTACAATTTCTTCTGGATAAAGCTGGAAGGTACAATATGAAAACACCTACTACAATTGAACTAGAAATAAAGAAAGACACATAAAACTCTTTATGGAGCTGGTTCTTCAATCTGGTTCATGTAGCTTCAGGTTTGCACACTTGAATCACACACGAACTGCTTGCAAAAAGCCTTGATATTTTGCTCTTAATTCACCTTTAACTTTTGTGTTTTTATGCAACATATGTAATGTGAGAACATCCTGCAATTTATAGAGTTAGTAGATGAAGAATAACTAGAGTTCTGATGCAACTCTTCCTTGGTGGAAGAGTTCTAGTTGATTTCAACTTCTAACTCCTTCCCTATCTTGGATAGTGTTCTCTTTGAGTAAGGAGTCCTTCTCCTTATCATTTATGCAACCTTTTCGATCAGGAGATATTAAATACACCAAGTTAAGTTTATCTCCTTCACGTGCATCCCACATGCTTGAATCTGCCCGTTTTTGTGCACCTGAGGGATGGACCTAAAGGATGTACCTGGTTCATGCTGAGCTTCCTTTGTCAATCTTCAAAACTAACCTTCTCTTGGGCCAACAGTGGGAAGTCTGTTATGGTGGAATAGCCATAGGAAATTTTTAATTTTTAGAGGTATGTGTAGCCTCCAAATCCATTTCAAATTGGTGCTAGAGGACTATTCTTGTTGATTCGAAGTTACTAGGGCCTGGTACATGGAGTTAACTGTAAATTTTCCTTCAGGATGAATGGCCCAACAAGTGTGGTGTGGTTGTTGTGAGTATATGGAAATGTATGGTGTAGAAATCTTATTCTGAACGACTGGAGGCAGGTGGAAGGGTACATTTTTCCAATCCCAGTCCATAGTGGTTAAGAATGTGGAGACTTTGAGTGCTTCATGATTGTGTGGTACATGTCCTTGTATGAGAGATCGTAGAGTTATACCTCCCCCAACCCAAGGATCTTTCCAAAGATTAATGTGCTGGCCATTTCCAATTTTCCATTAAATCCCAAGTTGACAGAGTGACCACCCTTTAATGATATTACGCCATATGTGTGAGTGATTTGTGACTGTATTGGTGTGTCGGTATTTGTGTAGTAGGGTGGTAGCCCAAAGAGTATTTCCATTCATCTTTTTCTTGTGGAGGTTCCAAGTAGTTATGTGTGGAGGTTGATACAAGTTGAGAGGAAGGTGAAGAGAGTGGTACAGTAGAGAAGTAGGAACGACTCTAATTGGCGTGACCAAGCCGTCCACATTTTGTGCATAAGAGGTTAGGTCCTTCATACAACAAGGATTGTTTATGGTTTCCAATAGAGATATGGGTTTTAAGCGGTTGTTCGATCGGCATCTCAATATAAATACGTGCATATCTTGCTCGTAGGGTTGCTGAAGTACAGGTATCCACCTTCAGGAGTTGTCCTAATTTCGAACCCACTCGATGTAAGATTTCCAAGTCATAGAACTCCGTCGGGAGTTCTGGAAGACGAACCCATAGTGCAGAGTAAGTGAGGTGTGCATTTGAAGCTATGAATTTGGGTTCCCATTTTCGAACGGAGAGGAAGTGGTTTAAAATAAACCATGGACCACCATGTAATGCCTTATGCATGTTCTCCTCTTGCTTAAATTTGATGAGAAAAAAGTCAGAGCCCAAGTCGATTAGTGGGAGCTCTTCAGTAGGCTTCCATAGAGAGGAAATCTCGGTTCTAAAAAGTTGGTGGCCTACTTTTCTGCCAAAAACTAGGGGTGTCAATGGTTCGGTTCGCTGGTTATAATTAGTACCATACCAATTTTTCGGTTATTCTATTATGTATAACCAAAATTAGACTTTTCGAAATCGTCCCAATCATGTCGATTTCTCTTCGGTATCGGTACGGTTCAGTTAATTTTCGGTATTTTTTTAAATATTATGTAAAAATTCACTTGTAGAAGTAGAATGCAATAACATATATTCTTTTATATGGCGTAACAAAACTCTCTAGACATTTACTGGTTAAAGGGTGATGAAATAAAAAAAAATGTAAGATGGCTAGAGCTTAGATCCATCAACTATTCTACAACAGCATAAAAGAAACCAAGCAAAGGCAAAGAAAATATAAATCACACGAGTGGAAAGATATTAACCAAGCTAGGACTCAAGAATAAAGTCTATAGAAGATTAAATATTCAAAAAGATAAATCTAAATTATATGAAAGGAAACATATTCAATACATTGTAGTTTGCTACTCATAATTGCTAGAATATTTTGTGTATTGCAAAGATGCTTGAAGTAACTTTGTTTAAGTAGAAGTGGCATAATAGGTTTTAGGAATTAGTATTTTGAGTTTAATTACTTGTTGGCTTGTAACAGTTTTCATAATTCCAAGGCCCAAAGAAAATTTAATGCATTATTATTTTAAACTTACTATATAAATATATTTTTCACATGTAAAATTTATTCGGTACGGTTCGGTATTTTTTTTTCGATTTTTTTATAAGGTGCGGTTATAGATTTATATAAAAACCTACGGTTTCCTTAAAAGAAACCTAAAAATCGGTTCGGTACGGTACGGTACGGTTCGGTCGATTTAGTCGGTTTTAGAATATCCATTGACACCCATACCAAAAACTTCAACAATAACAGAGTATGGCCAAGGAAAATATAGGCGAGATTTGTCAGAAGTAGTCAGGGGGATAAAATTTTCCTCATTGTTGTCACAGACTGCGCTTTCATCAGTCAAATTGATATCTGCATGGATAGATTGGTATGCAGTGTTTAATGGAGCAATCTACGTATTAAAGACCAAGGTTTGTAAAACGGAGGCTTTTACATTAGAGGTGACAGGGTCATCAATTTGTATTCTACCAATGTCATGAGGTTCAGTATCCGAAGATGGGGAGGGGATGTGGGAGATGTTAGAATTCATTGAAAAGGCAGAACATTAGAGACACAAACTATGGAGAGGAAAAACAGTGGTTAATGTAATGTTTGGTGAAGTTGAGAAAGTATTGATGTTGTAGAGAGGTAGGCTCTTACATCTCTCTAAAAACTCCTGGATCCACATTCGCTACTTCCAAACAAACCATCATATATAATTAAAATATTTATTTTACCTTATATATCTATTTTGCACCATATATTTCCTTATGTTATTTTGGAATATCAAGCGAGACATTACATCATCTCTAACTCTACTTTACTCTCTTAACTAGTCCTCTCGGTACCTAGAAACCATAGGTTGGAAGATATGCCACTTATGACGCCGCTATCGAAAATGAATCCCAGCACTTCTAGCCTTCTGTCCGAAGTATGGACTATTCGCAACCTTCTGCATTTGAGTATCTCGTACATTGTTTACCTTTTCCTTACTTACCTTAAAATATTGCCTCACATTCTTCTATCTTTTTCATAACCTCCCTTCCACATAGGTATAATTTACATCCACAACCTGAAGCTCTATTATAATACTTGCACCTCTGGTGCATACACAATCCGGTGGGAGCTTCATACTAACTTCTTATAAGGCTGGTACTCTTCAGTTGGCTTTATCGTAGAGCCGTTATAAAATATGGCTACTGTACTATCTCTGTTGTACCTCTGCTATTTAAGAGTGATCCTGAGGTCTATAACTTTCTTGGTCCAATAATTAGACTCCTTATTTACTTAGTTGATGTAACTCTTTAGTTTTCTCTTCCTTCCGATCGATCTTTATGTAGGCTTAAGTTATCTTCCGATCTGCGGCTCATGGTGTTAGTTATTACTTTAGCCCTTCATGGAAGCTATGGAATATCCATGATACAATATTCTAACAATTCAATCCTTTGTCTATGATCTGGGCTCATATCTTTCTTTTAACTTATATCGGAATATTCTACGGCTGTATGATTGTCAACATATGTGTTGCTGCATGGATAATACTCCGAAATCATAAGTGCGTTCATAACATAACAAACTCTGGATCATTGGTCGAAAAATTCTTTGTGTTCCTTCTCAGCTTTCCTTAAATGTAAGCAATTGCTTTTTATGGTCTTCCTGCACCCTTGTTGCTTGCATACTTAGATTACCTTAGTGCCCACACATATTGGCATTCCATACAACTCATATGATCTTGAATATCACTTCTGATTTTACTTTCCGTTCATTAGCCACGGTAGGTGCCACTTTCATATAGGGTGCATACAATGTTGTTGTGAGACTGTTATTATAAGACCATTCTCTCTTCGGTCACTGAGCTTAGGTTGAAGCCTTCTTCCTTACTTCCTCAGCTAGTCTTTCATTGAAGTACTTAGGGAGGACCCTCTGACTCTTGTAGAGCTGTGAGCTTATTACAGACCTTTTGATGTCCTTCATTGCCTATAATTATCCGTAGTTACTTACCTCCATGCTCTTGTGTTTGTAAGGTTGCTTCTGAACTGATATTTTGACTGTCTTCACTGTGGCACTCTCTTTTATCCCCGTAACTTTCATACGGTACCTTTAACTACCCCGACTCTTATCTGAATATATCTCAAGTATTATAATTACATTACTACGAGGTTGAATTCTACATGTTGGAGTTCACTATGTTTATCTTGCATGATCTGCTGATTTGTCTGTAACCTCTTGTCTAGTCATGACTAAGCTCTCCCTGAATCAACTACTAACTACTCGTTGGCTCATTCTCATATCAATATGCCGTGTAATCTTTCTTGGGTTATTTCCTTTGTCTTAACCTACGTCTCGTACTGGCTCCTTATCTATCAATAACATCTCGGGAAGGGACCCTTACTTCCTTTCCTTGACGTCGCGTTTGCATAATGTTCTAGAATCGTAGCATATTTGTAGGCTTCGAATAAGTGCAATCTCATCCCTTTTTCATTTTTTTTCGCATTCTTCCTTTACCATTCCATAGTTACTAGAACCACTTAATTCTGACTTAATGCCACATCACTCCATATTCCCCCTTTAGAGGATTACTAAGATTTAGCGCTACGACGATCTACCTATAGATGTTTTACCTCTCCATCTTTGGCGTCTTTTCACATCATCGATGACCCTTACTTGGCTTGCGATAATTCTTATGTACCAAGGATAACAAAATTCCTTACGATGGTGATACCTAGTGTAGCTGGCACACACAGTTCCTTAAGCTTAACTTTGCTCACATTGCTTGCTTTAGGGAATTGTCTTCTTGAATGACCTTTAAAGGGTATTCTTCTATCGTCCATTCTATTATTTCCGGAACGCAATAGCTGAAGATCTCATGATGCCGACTATTATCAAATCGCTCAGTCCCTAATTCATGTTTAGTTCATCTTGTAGACCAGTCCACACTGATTTCTATTACTCTAGGGCCTAACTTTTTCCTTCTGGTAATCACGTTAGGTCACAAACTTATTTTTCGAAATGAGGATATGACTTTATGGCCTATACTATTTTATTGTCTCAAGGCCTGTCACCTTTCGTCTTTTCCTTCCCTTGACTATAGACTCTGTAATAATGTCATTTCATTTTTTTGATCTACCGTTGTTATCATGTATCACATCTTACTCATAATGCTTCATTAACTCTCTTCTTATTTCCCTGCTAACATCTATGTCTATTACTTTATTCTGAAAACTTCAACAAGACGTTCTCTTGCTTTTAGCTCCCCTTACTCCATCCACTGGCTTTTCGGGTTGCCTATCTTTATTTTTTTTGAACACTCTAGTATTCATATTTAGCTGTATTGTTCGAGAGTGAACCATCTGGGTGTCTCATAAGGAGATCTATTAGCACATTTGCAATATCCATGGGAAATGTTAACTAACGCAAACAATCCATCCACCATTTTGGGTTACTCTAACCCCAGTCGAATTCTGATCTCCCGTCCTTCTCTTAAAATTTATCTGTTAGCTCCCATAGGGCATAACTGAGATGGGTGTGGCCAATTGTACATACCTTTGTTATAGTTGAATGTAACTCAAAATGCTTATATCTTTCTTCCTGAATTGTAAATAATGATCATCTTCACTAACTGAGTACCTCGTACCCTTCTTCACCTTGCTTCTTTCCCTTCTTGAAACTTGTACCTTCTGATTCTCTCGTTCCTTTTTACCATATCGATGGATAGATATATGCCTTAGGGCTCCTTATCAAGAAACTTACACGTATTAGTTTACACATGTTCTGTTGAAGACCTCACATTTATTCATCATAAACATCATGAAAAATCGAGTTCCTCTAACTCAACTCTTTCAATAGCCACATTCAATCTCTTACCAACTGTCTTTCTATATGTAGGTATCGTCGTATTATGAATAAGATGGAGTTTAGGAAATTGAGTTCTTACAGCTAAGCTCTACCACACAATCTAGAGTAAAAAGAAAGAATGACAATCCTAAATGCCCTGTAGCCTCCTGCTTATAAGTGTGGTACACGACACACCCATAAACAAGACTCTACTAGACACAGCTTGTAGACTCCCTAGGACAGAACTGCTCTGATACCACTTTTGTCACGACCTAAATCGATGGGCCGTGACGGGCACCCGGTACCTTACTCAACCGAGTACCAACATAACGTATCTTTATTATTACATCATCATAGGTAAGTGGGCCAGAAGGGTCGCATGAGGCAAGAAGAATAGAACATGAGAGAACACTCATACACTGAACATAGGCCGACAAGGCCATACAATCTTTCATATGTCTACAAGCCTCTAACAGTACAGAAACGTCATAAGGCCGGGATAGGGCCCCAACATACCAGTTAATACATGTCTAAAACATACTAACCAAATAAGCAATTCCGGAGCAAATGGAGCGCACCAACATCATTCGCTGAGCTGATAGCTTACTTGGAGGACTCTCAACCTGTCTATCGAGACCTGCGGGCATGAAACGTAGCGTCCTCAGGCAAAAGGGACATCAGTACAAATAATGTACCGAGTATGTAAGGAATGAAAATTAGTAAACAATAGACATGAGAGAAACATGGAGTAAAAGACTCAACATGTATATCTGAATAGTTCTCTAAATCATTTAATATTATAATGTCATGCATATGCGTATAAATGTCATACCATTCATGGGTATATGCGTTCATAATATCATCACACCTCTGAGGGCATCCCATCTTATCATTTCGGCCACTGTGGGCAAAATTATCAAAGTATACCAGCTAATCAGGTGGTGGTGCGTATATAACGCCGTAATCTTTTCCCATATCCCATATATATATATATATATATATATATATATATATATATATATATATATATATATATATATATATATATATATATATACACACATACACATACATATATATATATGGAGGGTGAACTGGGGTCGTGACAAGTTGGTATCAGAGCTCTAGGTTCATAGGAGTCACAGAACACAGGCCGGTTTATTAGGGTCTCATTGATCGGTACGGAGACGTCTGTACTTATCTACGAGGGGCTATGTAACTGTTAGGAAGAATCATCATTTCATTTGAATTCCTCGTCGTGCGATATTTTGGACATCTATTCTAAACTTCTGACTTTTATTCTCTCACAGATGGTGGGGACACGTGCTACTCGAGATGATCAGACCCCGCGCCCCCTACTGTAGCTGTCAGAGGCCGGGGCCGGGGGAGAGGTCGAGGACGCGCACGTGGTGCAGCCAGAGCACCTGCGCGAGCTGCCGCCGAGGTACCACCAGCAGATCCAGCCGGAGCCCAGGCACCTGGCACACCTACTACTGCCACTACTACTCCAGTGCTCCAGGAGACTTTGGCTCTGTTCATGAGCATGTACACCACCTTGGCTCAGGCGGGGTTGCTTCCCCTTGCTGCAGCCACATCCCAGGCCGGGGGAGGAGCACAGACTCCCGCCGTCCGTACTCCTGAGCAGCGAGTGCAAGTTGAGCAGGTTCCCGAGATTATTCCGGCACCGCCTGCAGCACCAGTTCAGCCCGAGGATGGGTCAGCTGCTTCAGAGGACGAGCAGCGCAGGCTTGAGAGGTTCAAGAAGTATGATCCCCCAGTGTTCAGTGGATTAGCATCAGACGATGCTTTGGGATTTCTAGAGGAGTGTCATCGTATTCTCCGCACTATGGGCATCGTGGAGTCCAGCGGGGTTTCTTTCACTGCTTTTCAGCTACGGGGAGCCGCCTATGATTGGTGGTGGACTTATGAGATAGACAGTCCAGTCGATGCTGCTACACTGACTTGGACCCAGTTCTCGGATATGTTCATGAGAGAGTTTGTCCCCCAGAGTCTTAGGGATGCATGGCGCGCAGAGTTTGAGCATTTGCGCCAGGGTGCTATGACCGTTTCAGAGTATGCTATCCGTTATACCAGGTTGGCCAGGCATGCACCGGCTTTGGTTGCTACAGTTCGGGAGAGAGTTCGCAGGTTCATTGAGGGTCTTATTCCACCCATCAGATCTAGCATGGCTCGAGAGTTGGAGATGGACATTCCTTATCAGCAGGTAGTGAGCATTGCTAGGAGGATTGAGGGTATGCTCGCCAGGGAGCGAGGAGAGGGAGGCCAAGAGGTCTCGAGAGTCGGGTCACTACTCTGGTGCCCGTACCCCATCAGCAGGTCGTTATGGTAGAGGTTATTCGGGTCGCCCTGTACATTCAGCTCTCCCAGCAGCCGGCAGTACTCCAGCTCCACCTCCACCTCAGGAGCCTTACTATGCACCTCCAGTTTCTAGCGCGCCTCCTGCGCGGGGTGTTTCCAGAGGTCAGTCCAGCAGGCCTAGTCCCAGCCAGTCACAGCCACCGCGTCCTCCCAGAGCTTGTTACGAGTGTGGTGATACACGTCACTTGGTGAGGGATTGCCCCAGACTTGGTAGGGGTCGCATCTTCACAGACTGCTCAGCCACAGCGTGCTCCTCAGAGTTCTCAGGCCATGATCACGCGTCCTA
>NW_017670586.1:0-633 GCF_001879085.1 Nicotiana attenuata | reverse complement strand
ATCGCGATCTGGAGAGACCGTGCAGCAGGAGTTAGGCACTCGGGTGGAGTTGAGCACAGCATTTCACCCCCAGACGGACGAACAGTCCGAGCGCACTATCCAGATTCTTGAGGATATGCTCCGGCGTGTGTGATTGAGTTCGGAGGATCTTGGGATCATTTCTTGCCACTAGCGGAGTTTGCTTACAATAACAGCTATCAGTCCAGCATTCAGATGGCGCCGTATGAGGCTTTATATGGTAGGAGGTGCAGATCTCCGGTGGGTTGGTTTGAACCGGGCGAGGCCAGGCTATTGGGCACAGAGATGGTTCAGGAGGCATTGGAGAAGGTTAAGGTGATTCAGGATAGACTCCGTACAGCCCAATCCAGGCAGAAGAGTTACGCGGACAGGAAGGTCCGTGATGTTTCATATATGGTTGGTGAGCGGGTTCTGCTTCGGGTCCCGCCTATGAAGGGCGTCATGCGGTTTGGGAAGAAGGGAAAGTTGAGTCCGAGGTTTATTGGCCCTTTTGAGATCTTGAGGCGAGTTGGGGAGGTTGCCTATGAGCTTGCCTTACCTCCCAGTTTGGCCGGAGTTCATCCGGTATTTCATGTTTCGATGCTCCGGAGATATCACGGTGATCCGTCGCATGTG
>NW_017670585.1:483483-561080 GCF_001879085.1 Nicotiana attenuata | reverse complement strand
CTCATTTTTGTTCCGGAAGCTTAGTCTATTTCCACCATTTTTAAGCAACCTTGAGAGCTATTGGACGGAATTCTAAGGGGATTTCGACTAGGCGTGATTGGAGGTGAGTTTCTTAACCTAAATACACGAAATTATGGTAGAATTTACATGGAAATTTGTGGAAATTCATCAAAAGAGGGTAAAGCTAGGGCTTGGGAATTTGGTATTTCAAAGTGGAATTTGAGGGGTCAAATGGACTCCGATTTTGGTAAATTTGATATGTATAGACTCGTGGCGAGATGAGGATTCCGGTGATGTCAATTTTCTGATTTTTTGAGAAGTGGGCTCGGGGCTCGGGTTTTGCCAACTTCGTGAATTTCGATGTTTTTCGAGACTTTTTGATTGGGTTATATTCCCTTAGCCTATTGTAACATATTCGTTGCAGTTTTGGCCAGATTCGACGCGCGAGGAGGTTGATTTGCGAGGCAAGGGCATAGCGAGCTAGGACTTCGGCCAGCTTGAGGTGAGTAATGGCTATAAATGATGTCCTGAGGGTTTGAAACCCCGGATTTGCACAACATAGTGCTATGTTGAGGTGAGACACACGCTGCATGATGAACGTGGGGTCCATTACTGCTGGGGATTTGGACTTGGTCCAGCCCGATTGCTCATTCTATTGTATTTTGACTGAGACTTAATTAATATAATTGTAGTTTGGGCTAGTTGCCATGTTTGGGGCCTTGTGCCGACCTGTAGAACCCTTAGGGGCATTTGTACTGATTAACCTCACTTTACTCGTTAAAATCATACCCTCAGTCATGTTTCTAACAGTTTAATCTAATATGAACCAGCTTTGGATTAACTAAACCAAAAGGAGAGTAATATGTGGGTTGGGGTCCCTATCTTAACTTAGTATGCCCGAGAGACTGTGTTTATAGTGACTGAGAGGGGTTGAGAACCCCATAGTGAGGGTATTTGATATGTTATGGATCGGGCTGCACGCCGCAGCAGTATATATTTATATGGATTGGGCTGCACGCCGCAGCAGTATATATTTATATTGATCGGGCTGCACGCCGCAGCAGTATATTATTGGATCGGGCTGCGCGCCGCAGCAGTATATTTATATGGATCGGACTGCATGCCGCAGTAGTATAGCGCTTGGGCTGTAGGAGCCCCTCCGGAGTCTGCACACCCCCAGTGAGCGCAGTCGACTATTATATATATATATATATGCACGCCGCAACAGTGTACTATATGGATCGGGCTGCGCACCGCAGCGGTATATGTATGATTTACGATTATCGTGAGGAATAAATGAGTTGAGAACTGGCTTAAAGGATTTTTACTTGACTTCTTCTTTCAATTGCTGTTTAAATGTTCTTACTGCTTTGATATAGAACTGCTTAGGGCTTTTACGAGATTTCTTTCCGTCAGTCATTATTTATTTCTATTACTCACTGAGTCGGAGTACTCACTTTACTCCCTGCACCATGTGTGCAGATACAGGTATTCCGGAGGCGTAGATTGAGATATTGCTGCTATTCAGATCTCACCGGAGTCATCGAGGTAGCTGCATGGCGTTCGCAGACCCGATTTCTCCCTTTATTCTCCTTACTTTCAGCATTTTAGACTATCTTTTGTTTAGGTTGTTTTCCCCAGACTTGTATTATAGGCTCTTGACTCGTGACACCAGATCGGTGGGATTTGTAGTGATATCTCTTGATTTCCGCACATTTTATCTACTGTTACAGATTTATAATCATGTTAATTTGATATTTAAGCTCTGTTAATTGGTAATGAACTCTATATGAGGGATCGAGAGTGTTGAATTGGTCAGGCTTGCCTAGCACTGTGTTGGGCGCCATCACGATCAGGTTAGGGTCGTGACAAGTTGGTATCAGAGCCTAGGTTACTAGGTCTCGCAAGTAATGAGCCGGTTTAGTAGAGTCTCGCGAATCGGTACGGAGACGTCTGTACTTATCCTCGAGAGGCTGCAAAACCTTTAGGAAAATTCCACATTCTTGAAATTCTTGTCGTGCGAACTTGTTGATCTGAATACTAAACTTCTCCTTATTCTATTCTCTCATAGATGGTGACGACACGAGCTACCGGACGTGGCGGACGACCACCAGTGCCACCTACTGAGGCCACCAGAGGCCGTGGACACGGTCGTGGTGGTTGCTGAGGCAGAGCAGCAGGGGCAGCGCCTGTTGATCCACCAGTTGCCCCAGTTCCGGATCAGGCTCCAGCAGTACCAACTCAGGCACCGGCTGTGCCCATAGTGATTCCTGGCCTTCAGGAGACATTAGCTCAGATCATAACAGTGTGCACGGGCCTGGCTCAGGTGGTTTCAGCCACCACAGCACCAGCAGCTACTTCATAGGTCGGGGGAGGCAATCAGACCCCCGCTGCTCGCACACCTGAGCAGGTAGCACAGGGATTACAGACTCCAGAGGCACATCCAGCTCAGCCAATGGTACCAGTACAGGAGTTCAGGGTTCTAGTTATGCCCGAGGACAAGCAGCGTCGCCTCGAGAGGTTTGGGAGACTCCAGCCTCCGACATTTAGTGGAGCTGAGGGCGAGGATGCCTAGGGTTTTCTCGACAGGTGTCAGCGTATGCTCCGTACAACGGGGATTCTTGAGTCCAGTGGTGTGGCTTTTACTACCTTTTAGTTTACGGGAGCTGCCTTCACTTGGTGGGAGGGGTATGAGCGGCGTAGGCCGGCTGGTGCAGCACCTTTGACTTGGCAGGAGTTCTCCACTCTCTTCCTGGAGAAGTATGTACCGCAGTCTCGCAAGGAGGAGCTGCGCAGACAGTTTGAGGGGCTACGGCAGGGAGATATGACAGTGTTCCAGTATGAGATGAGATTTTTGGAGTTGTCTCGTCATGTAGTTTGGCTGGTTCCGACAGATCGTGAGCGTATCCGGAGGTTTTTTGATGGTCTCACCTACCCTCTTCGTGTTCTTATGACTAGGGAGCTAGTGCTGGGTGCCACATTCGAGGAGGTGGTTGATATAGCCCGAGAGATTGAGGCGGTTCGCTGTTAGGATCGAGATGAGAGGGAGGCCAAGAGGCCTCGAGGTTCTGGTAGTTTCAGTAGTGCTCCTTCGATGGGCCAGTTCCAGCAGGGTCAGGGTCGTTCTTTCAGGCCCGCTCAGTCAGCTCAACCCGAGTACCGAGGGGGATCTTCAGGTCGTGGTTATCAGGTTTCTCAGCAGAGTCAGCCATCTCTCAGCGCTCTTCCAACACAGAATTCATCTCGTGCTCCATCTACTCACGGTTCTTCCAGGCCGAGTGCATCAGCTAGTCAATCCGGCGCGAGGGGTTCCCTTCAGTCCCAGTCCCCAGCACCTGGGAGTTGCTATGAGTGTGGAGAGTTTGGGCATATGCGGAGGGAGTGTCCTCGTCGTGCTGCCAGCTCATCTCAGCAGAGGGGTCAGCCCTCATCTTCTGGTCCAGTTTCTTCAGCACCCGCCCCGCCAGCTAGGGGTGAGGGTCAGGCAGCCAGGGGTCGCCCCAGAGGTGGCGGTCGATCGGGCGGTGGTCAGGCTCGCTTTTATGCTCTTCAGGGCAGGACAGATGCTATTGCTTCGAATGCTGTTATTACAGGTATTATTTCAGTCTGCCACAGGGATGCCTCAGTTTTATTTGATCCCGGTTCCACCTATTCCTATGTGTCTTCATATTTTGCTCATCATTTGGGTACGACCCGAGGTTGTCTTGCCTTACCTGTCCATGTATCTACCCCGGTGGGCGATACTGTTGTTGTGGACCACGTATACCGGTCATGTTTGGTTACTATTGGGGGTCTGGAGACCCGAGTTGATCTGTTGCTATTGAGCATGGTAGATTTTGATGTTATTTTGGGCATGGACTGGTTATCTCCGTGTCACGCTATTCTGGACTGTCATGCTAAGGCAGTCACTCTGGCTATGCCGGGTGTACCGAGGATCGAGTGGCGTGGTATGACTGACTATGTTCCTAGCAGGGTGAAATTCTTAAAGGCCCAGCGTATGATTGGGAAGGGTTGCCTTTCCTATTTGGCGTTCGTGAGAGATGTTGGAGCCGAGACTCCTAGCATTGAGTTTGTCCCGGTTGTGAGGGAGTTTCCAGATGTGTTTCCTGCAGACCTGCGGGGCATGCCGCCGGACAGGGACATTGATTTTGGTATTGACCTGGTGCCGGGCACTCAGCCCATTTCCATTCCACCATATCGTATGGCACCAGCAGAGTTGAAAGAATTAAAGGATCAGCTTCAGGAACTCCTAGATAAGGGGTTCATTCGGCCGAGTGTGTCACCATGGGGTGCACCGGTTCTATTTGTGAAGAAGAAAGATGGCACCATGAGGATGTGCATTGACTACAGGCAATTGAACAAAGTAACAGTGAAGAACAAGTACCCCCTGCCTCGCATTGATGATTTATTTGACCAGCTTCAGGGAGCGAGGGTGTTCTCCAAGATTGACCTCCGTTCGGGCTATCACCAGTTGAAGATCAGGGATTCAGATATTATGAAGACTACTTTCAGGACTAGATATGGGCACTATGAGTTTCTTGTTATGTCCTTTGGGCTGACTAATGCCCCAGCAGCGTTCATGCATTTGATGAACAGTGTGTTTCAGCCGTATCTGGATTCGTTCGTTATTGTTTTTATTGATGATATTCTGGTGTACTCGCGTAGTCAGGAGGAGCACGCGCAGCATTTGCGAGTTGTATTGCAGAGATTGAGGGAGGAGAAGCTTTATGCAAAGTTCTCCAAGTGTGAGTTTTGGCTCAGTTCAGTGGCTTTCTTGGGGCACGTGGTGTCCAGCGAGGGTATTCAGGTCGACCCGAAGAAGATAGAGGCGGTGCAGAGTTGGCCTAGACCGACCTCAGCCACAGAGATTCGTAGTTTCCTTGGGTTGGCAGGTTATTATCGCCGGTTTGTTCAGGGATTTTCCTCTATTGCATCGCCCTTGACCAAGTTGACTCAGAAGGGTGCTCCATTTGTATGGTCGGACGAGTGCGAGGAGAGCTTTCAGAAGCTCAAGACAGCTTTGACCACGGCTCCAGTGTTGGTTTTGCCATCAGCTTTAGGTTCTTACACTGTATATTGTGATGCCTCGAGAGTTGGGATCGGGTGTGTATTGATGCAGGAGGGTAGAGTTATTGCTTATGCTTCTCGTCAGTTGAAGCTCCACGAGAAGAACTACCCTGTACATGATTTGGAGTTGGCTGCTATAGTTCATGCTTTGAAGATTTGGAGGCACTACTTGTATGGCGTATCTTGCGAGGTATTCACTGATCATCGCAGTCTTCAGCATTTATTCAAGCAAAAGGATCTTAATTTGAGGCAGCGGAGGTGGCTAGAATTACTCAAGGATTATGATATTACCATTCTGTATCACCCGGGGAAGGCCAATGTAGTGGCCGATGCTTTGAGCCGAAAGGCGGTTAGTATGGGGAGTTTGGCGTATATTCCAGTTGGGGAGAGGCCCTTTGCAGTTGACGTTCAGGCTTTGGCCAATCGGATGGTGAGATTAGATATTTCGGAGCCTAGTCGGGTGTTGGCTTGTGTGGTTTCTCGGTCTTCCTTGTATGATCGCATCAGAGAGCGCCAGTATGATGATCCTCATTTGCTTGTCCTTAAGGACAGGGTTCAGCATGATGATGCCAGGGATGTGACCATTGATGATGATGGCGTGTTGAGGATGCAGGGCCGGATTTATGTGCCCAATGTGGATGGGCTTCGGGAATTGATATTGGAGGAGGCCCACAGCTCGCGGTATTCCATTCATCCGGGTGCCGCGAAGATGTATCAGGATTTGAGGTAGCATTATTGGTGGAGGAGGATGAAAAAGGATATTGTAGGGTTTGTGGCTTGGTGTCTCAACTGTCAACAGGTAAAGTACGAGCATCAGAGGCCGGGAAGTGTGCTTCAGCGGATGATTATTCCAGAGTGGAAGTGGGAGAGGATCACTATGGATTTTGTGAGTGGTCTCCCTCGGACTTTGAAGAAGTTTGATTCGATTTGGGTGATTGTGGATCGGCTGGCCAAGCCCGCGCACTTCATTCCAGTATGTACTACTTATTCTTTGGAGCGGTTGGCAGGGATCTTTATCCGGGAGATTGTCCGATTGCATGGAGTTCCAGTGTCTATTATCTCAGATAGGGGTACTCAGTTCACTTCTCAGTTCTGGAGGACTTTTCAGCGGGAGTTGGGTACACAGGTGGAGTTGAGCACAGCGTTTCATCCTCAGACGGACGGGCAGTCCGAGCGTACTATTCAGATATTGGAGGATATGTTGCGTGCCTGTGTTATTGATTTTGGAGGTTCTTGGGATGCGTTTTTGCCGCTTGCAGAGTTTGCCTACAACAACAGTTATCAATCAAGTATTCAGATGGCTCCGTATGAGGCGTTGTATGAGAGGCGGTGTAGATCTCCTGTTGGTTGGTTCGAGCCCGGCGAGGCTAGGTTATTGGGGACAGAGATGGTTCAGGATGCCCTGGAGAAGGTGAAGCTGATTCAGGAGAGGCTTCGTACAGCACAGTCGCGTCAGAAGAGTTATGCGGACCATAAGGTTCAGGATGTGTCATATATGGTTGGTGAGAAGGTCTTGCTGAAGGTTTCGCCCATGAAGGGTGTTATGCGGTTCAGGAAGAAAGGGAAGCTGAGTCCGCAGTTTATCGGATCTTTTGAGGTATTTAGGAGGATTGGGGAGGTGGCTTATGAGCTTGCTTTGCCACCCAGCTTGTCAGGCGTGCATCCGGTATTCCATGTATCTATGCTCCGGAAGTATGTTGGGGACCCGTCTCATGTATTGGATTTCAGCACTGTTCAGTTGGATGATGATTTGACCTATGATGTGGAGCCAGTGGCTATTTTGGGTCGTCAGGTTCGGAAGTTGAGATCAAAGGATATAGCTTCGGTAAAGGTGCAGTGGAGAGGTCGGCCCGTGGAGAAGGCCACTTGGGAGACCGAGCGAGAGATGCGGATCAGATATCCTCAGTTGTTTGAGACTTCAGGTATATTTCTTGACCCGCTCGAGGACGAGCGTTTATTTTAGTTGGGGAGGATGTGAAGACCCGTCCCGTCGTCACGTGAGTTACCGCCCCGTTTCCCCCATTTTCTGCCTCCTCATGTTTTATTATAAGAGTCTAGAGTGAACGAGTCGATTTGGATTGGTTTTGGATGGAAATGAGACACTTAGTCTCTTTAAGGCAGGCTTGTTTTGGAAAAGTCAACCGGATGTTGACCTATTAGTTAGAGGGCTCGGATGTGATTTCCGGTGATTTGGTTAGCTCGGGGGTTGATTTGTAACTTAGGAGTGTGATCGGAATTGATTTTGGAGGTCCGGTGTAGAATTAGGCTTGAATTGGCGAAGTTAGTATTTTGGCGAATTCCAGTTGATAGGTGAGAATTTGATCCGAGGGTCGGAATGGAATTCTGAGAGTTGTTGTAGCTTCGTAAGGTGATTTTGGATGTGTGTGCAAAATTTCAGGTCATTCGGAAGTGTTGTGGTCGGGTTTTTGATCAAATGCGTAATTCGGAAGTTTTAGAAGAACTTAGGCTTGAATTCGAAGTAATTTGATGGTTTTGGTGTTGTTTGTGGTGTTTTGATGGTTGGAGAAAGTTTGAATGATGTTTTAGGATGGGTTGGCACTTTTTGTTGAGGTCCCGGGGGCCTCGGGGTGATTTCGGATGGCTAACGGGATGAAATTTGGAGTTGGGTGATTGCTAAAGGCACCTGGTATCTGGTATTTCCGCATCTGCGGAAAAGGAACCGCAGATGCGGCGGCGCAGGTGCGGAAGATAGACCGCAAATGCGATCAAAGGCCTGGAAGGGAGCAACCGCAGATGCGGAAAGGAAACCGCATCTGCGAGGCCGCAGATGCGGTAGGAGTGTCGCAGGTGCGAAAAGGGAAGGTTAGATGTTTCCGCAGAAGCGGAAGATTATCCGCATGTGCGGGGTCCGCAAATGCGGAAGGGTGACCGCAGAAGCGGTCTTGGCTTTTAAATGAGGTTCCGCAGAAGCGGAAAATAACCGCAGAAGCGAAGTCGCTGATGCGGAAAAAGGGACTACAGGTGCGAGAATCCCTGTTATCAGAAGGGTTTTAATGCTCATTTTTGTTCCGCGAAGCTTAGTCTATTTCCACCATTTTTAAGCAACCTTGAGAGCTATTGGACGGAATTGAAGGGGCATTTCGACAAGGTGTGATTAGAGGTAAGTTCCTTGGCTTAAATACATGAAATTATGGTAGAATTAACATGGAAATTGGTTGAGATTCATCAAAAGAGGGTAAAGCTAGGGCTTGGGAATTTGGTGTTTCAAAGTGGAATTTGAGGGGTCAAATGGACTCCGATTTTGGTAAATTTGATATGTATAGACTCGTGGCGAGATGAGGAATCCGGTGATGTCAATTTTCTGATTTTTCGAGAAGTGGGCCCGGGGCTCGGGTTTTGCCAACTTCGTGAATTTCGATGTTTTTTCGAGTCTTTTCGATTGGGTTATATTCCCTTAGCCTATTGTAACGTATTCGTTGTGGTTTTGGCCAGATTCGACGCGCGAGGAGGTTGATTTGCGAGGCAAGGGCATAGCGAGCTAGTACTTTGGCCAGCTTGAGGTGAGTAATGGTTATAAATGATGTCCTGAGGGTTTGAAACCCCGGACTTGCACAACGTAGTGCTATGTTGAGGTGAGACACACGCCGCATAATGAGCGTGGGGTCCATTACTGCTGGGGATTTGGACTTGGTCCATCCCGATTGCTGATTCTATTGTATTTTGACTGAGACTTAATTAATATAATTTTAGTTTGGGCTAGTTGCCATGATTGGGGCCTTGTGCCGACCTGTAGAACCCTTAGGGGTAATTGTACATGATTGACCTCACTTTACTCGTTAAAATCATACCCTCAGACATGTTTCTAACTATTTAATCTAATATGAACCGGCTTTGGAATAACTAAACCAAAAGGAGAGTAATATGTGGGCTGGGATCCATATCTTATCTTAGATGCCCGAGAGGCTAAGTTTATAGTGACTGAGAGGGGTTGAGAACCCCATAGTGAGGGTATTTGATATGTTATGGATCGGGCTGCACGCCGCAGCAGTATATATTTATATGGATCGGGCTGCACGCCGCAGCAGTATATTATTGGATCGGACTGCACGCCGCAGTAGTATAGCGCTTGGGCTGTAGGAGCCCCTCCGGAGTCTGCACACCCCCAATGAGCGCAGTCGACTATTATTATTGGATCGGGTTGCACGCCGCAGTAGTATATTATTGGATCGGGCTGCACGCCGCAGCAGTATATATATATGGATCGGGCTGCACGCCCCAGCAGTGTACTATATGGATCGGGCTGCGCGCCGTAGCGGTATAAGTATGATTACGGTTATCGTGAGGAGTAAATGAGTTGAGAACTGGCTCAAAGGATTTTTAACTAGTTCAACCTTCCAGGTTTTACACAAATACGTTACTGTATTCACGATAAGGCCGCGTGAATACAGTCAAATACATATCAACCTTAGCTGGAATTCTCTTTTTAACGCCTAGTTTTGCTATTGTATTAATGAATACAATAGCTTAAATACATCAAATACATTGTATAACCACATAAAAGGTATCTATAACACGCAATATAGCAAAAGGTATCTATAAATGGCTAATTAGACCTAAAAGATGGTGCTTTATGAAAAATTCTCTTATTTTTATTATTTTCAGGCCCAAAGTCATTTCATCATGAGGCCCAGACTCATGCCATGTGTTAAGTGACATGGCATGTCCAGTCAAATTCAAAGCCAACAAGATGATGCCACATATTAAAATAATGTGGCAATCCAGTCAAAAGCAATGACCAATCAAAGATCGCCAAGTGTCTAAATGATATGTCCTAGCTAATCACATACAAGCTTATCATATAGCTTGTGTGATAAGTTTGATGACTCACATGAGCCAATCAGAAAAAAGCAAGACAATTTACATTAGGGGTGTTTAACGGACGGATCGGGCGGATAATTACACTTAACGGTTCGGCTTAACGGTTATCGGATTATAAATGTAGTAATCCGCTAGCCATCCAATAAGACAACGGGCGGATTGGTATCAGATTAATAATTATCGGGCGGCTTATCGGCTAAATCAAATAATTTTTTTTTGAACAATCACTCAATCAATACCAAGACTACACATATTGTCATACACATATTCAGTAGCGAAGCCAGAAATTTTATTTAGGGTGTTCAAATTTGAAATAAATAAAAAAAATCGATAAAGAGTGTTCAATATATGTTATATAACATTAAAATATAATATTTTACCTATATACAGTGTAATTTTTTGACGAAGGGTGGTCCTTAGGGCCATGTACCTTCGCCCATGCACATATTAACCAACAGATATTCATTTCGTCCTTATATTCTCACACCTTCACGTTACAGTTTACACTCCCCAAATACATGCAAGATGCATAACACATGCACATTCTGGGAATTCTCAATTACACATACATCCCATTTCATCAATACCAAGACTACACATATTGTCATACATATATTAACCAAATTTGTAAAACCAGAAAAACGCATTAGTTCAATAATCAGTCAGACTTTCAAAAGGACATTCGTTCATAATCAATCAAACATTCACATTCGTTCTTCACAAGACAAAAGGACATTCGTTCTTCCAGAAAAGCAAACGGACAAAAATGACATTAAACTAGACAATGGGTCAAGTCGTTAATATAACGGTAAAAGTGTAAATATAAAAATTCTTAACGGGTTAACGGTTTACCTGATAAGAAAATTGAGTACTCCGCCCCCAAACCGTTAAGCCGCTAATTATAAAATCTCAATCCGTTCCCCATCCATTACCCCGATAATCCGATACCAATAAGCCAATAAGCCATCGGTTCGGTTCGGTTAACGGTTTCGGTTCAGTTTTGAACAGCCCTAGTTTACATAACTCTTTGGAGTTAGTGAAGGCATCCGCAAACAAAGAGATCAATCATCAATCGCATAGTTCTTCAATAAGAACGGAATGGTCAATATAGTTCTTCCCGATATCAACCCGAATGACGAAATGCCGCCCAACATTCTTGGCGATTAATACATCAAAAGGAGGTCTATAATATCATACGTTCGAGAAAGACGCTTCTCAAGCCCTCGAATCACAAAGGAAACAAGAAGGTCCACATCATCCTAAGTTCGAGAGACGTTGTTTCAGCCCTCGAATCACGAAATTTTTTGGAAAAAAGAATTAAGAGATTATATAGAATTTTGCTTACGAATATTTATCAATTTCTTTTGCTTCATATTTTTGTTGCAAATTATTTTCCAATACAAGTGAAAATTTGTTGCAAACAGTTAGTTTTTCACGACTATTATGCTTCACAATATTCCTAGCTAGTAGAATGACGTGAAAACATGGTTCCCTCAAATTCATTATTAAAATAAATAGAATATAACACTTTTTTCCCAGTGAGCCATGTAGGAAACGCATGAACTTAATATCCTTGTAACGGAGAATTTGGAGTTATACCACGTCGTTTTAATAATCCAGACAGCTGCCAGTGACCGTTAATGTTATAGGCGGGAGTCGGAAGAAAAAGCGGGAATAGTTTAATATTCCTACTTAAATAAACCCCTCAAAAATTAAAATTTAAAATACTCCCAAATTAACACTCTCCATTTCTCTCTCTTCCCCTCCAACTAAACAAATAGCCAAAATGGAAGACCCTTATGCCGGAATTATCAGGAACTGTGCCACTGCCGCCAATGAACAGGAGCTTTGTAACTGCTCGTTTGCTGTGGAATTCGAGAACTTTCCCGGATCCTCCAGCTCGCCGTCGTCGTCGCCGGTGCCGTCACAACATACCGGAATTATCATGTTATCACTTCAAGATAGCGACGCAATTGACCAAAATACCCCTCATGAAGATGAAGAATTCCAAACTCCTCCAGAGCACCATAATTCTCAGACCTATATCTCCGGCTCTGATGATCAGAGACCTACCACGGCTACAGCCGTTGATTTACCGGCTAATGTTCCTTCCGGTGAAGATACTGCGGTGTATTACGGTGATAGGTTGGATAGAATTGACGAAGTTGAGTATTCGGAAGGTGATTTTGATGAACCGTTGAGGAAGAGAATTAGGGTTTGTGAGAAGAATTTGGGTATGAAGAGTTCAATTACACAAAAGGTGGTTGATGTAGATACTGAGATCACAGATTTAGAATGTGAAGAAATTGTGCAAAATGAAGTAGTTAAGGATAATAGAATGAAGAGAAATGTGGATTCTGCAGTAAAAGAGTATGGAGATGGAGTAGTGCGTGAAGATGGTGAGAATGAGAAGTTCAATCATATAAAGGAAAGCTGTAATGCTGGTGTCGATGGAAACATTAGGGGAAGGCGCGAATTGCCGTTATGGATGAGGGGAGGAGAGAAGAATGGAGGAGTGGAGGGGGAAGTTAGGAAGAAGGCAGTGACGAAGGGGCAGTTCAAAGACATAATAGAAGCTACATTCATGGTGGTTGTTGGCGAGATGATGAACAGTGAATTGCAGAATGCAGACTTCTGGGAGACTGCTAAGAGGCATGGTATGTGTTTTCCTCGGCCTAGATGGTGGCCCCCGGAGTGAGTTATTGATTGATTTCATGTCAGGAAACCTATAGATTTAGGGAGATTTTGGTATACTGTGTGAAGATTTGACAAAGTCATTGCAGGTTGTAAATGGAGTTTTTAAGGGATTGACTTCACTAGCTAGTTAGGACCAATATACTACTAGGATATTCTGAGGTTCTGCTTTAGTTTCAGCTGATGTAAATTATGTACTGACACTATTTTGAATGGAAGTAACCAACCGTCTTGTGTGCAAGATGAGATTTTATTTGTAAGGCCACACACATACTTGGAAGGAGCAAGAACTCAGTTCCCTCCACTTTGACATGTCATTTGCTTTTTGGAGTAACTTCTTCATAAATAAAACCAACAGACAGAAGGGATGTCCCCAATTTAAGTTTAAAAACTTTACTGCATACAGACTCTGGAGTCTGGACATTGTCACCTTCACTGCATTTTCAGCTATATATTATACATTAAAGTTTGTCAATCTTTACAAAAAGGAGCAAAAAGGGTGAACAACCACATCCGTCTACTAAATCCAAAATTTTGTTTAATATATAGGTCCCAACTCTCTCGGCAAATTATCATATGATTGATGTAGAACATGCAGACACAATCATCTGATTTGGCGGGAGTAGCTTCGAGATGCCTTATGAAGAAAATGTGATAGTATTACTAGGGACGTACAACATGTGGGTATACAGAGCTGCTGCTAGTGCTTGCTTGTGCAGCAAAACTTGATGTTGGTACCAAGAGTTCTGCCTGGGGGAAGGAGCTGTTGGATGGCACATCCAGCAGCAATTCCTGGTCAGAACTTCCATTTGCAAAATGGAGAGAATCCAGCATAGGAGAACTATTACAAGGCAAGGCAAATAGGCTTTTTGGACTAAAGCAAGAGCTATCGTTGTCTATTAGTTCCTTCTGCTCATAGCTGCTTTTCATAACCACCCTATTGGGGCTCTTCATTGCTTTCTTTGCACCTGAAGCAAAATGGCTTGAAATTTATTTTCATCTGAAATAGTGATATAGTTGAAGAACATACTACACATGGAAAATAGAGCTAGGGGATTTTTCCTCAAGAGAAAAAATCTAGTATTCCCCCCATTGCACTCAAACGAAGTTTAAGCATTACTTAAGCTGGAGAAATTATGTGGCAAAGACACTAGATAAAGAGGAAAGCTAGACAAATTTGATGGAACAATGAAACAAAGTCCCCACATTCTTTATTCTTTTTTCCTTTTGGTGGCAGGTAACATAGCCAGAAGTGAGAGGACATTGATTTTGTACTGAATAAGTTGGAAGGCTTACCTAGGCTTATCAATCATGAATTTCACGACGACTTGCCTGTATACTACGGGATATATAATAGGGTGGAGGGTCCGTAGATATAGGTTAAAGGGGGGGGGGGGGAGGGGGGGGGGGGGGATGGACTTTTTTCTTTTAACCCCTCCCCTATTTCCATCTTCCATTTCAATAGGTGAATGTCTCCTAACAGTTATCCAGCGTGAACCAAGGCACCTCAAGATAGTAGGCCATGGAACTGAGCTTGTCTTACAAGCTATGTGACAAAATGCAATGTCTAAATTAACTAGTTAGAGAATTTAGTCAACACAGGCCCGAAAACCAGGACACTAATAGACATAAAGATACCTTCCACATTTAAGATATTCTACCACTTCTTCTCGTCGTCTATGATGCCACTTACTACCCCATGGAACCCTGGCAGATTACGAGAACATAAATAATTTAATATGCTAGAACCATTCTTGTGAATTGCTCAAACTTATTTAAGTCCTCACATCTAACTTCTTTGCGCTTTCTCTGCTTTGAGCTGTCACACGGGTAAAATTTGATCTCTCACAATCGTCAGGTAAATATTTGCCTCGAAGAGAACAATTAAGTCCACCAATTAAGAGGAAAACTGAAAAAGAGAGGCAACCAACCTGCATACTTTGCATGATGCCCCTCCAATGGCCTCTTCACATTTACTGAATGACCTGTGCCTATAGCGTTGGGCCCTCCTGCAACTTCAGAACCATTGGTACTACTTTTACATTTTGTGTCCTAACACAAACAAGATTAGCTTCAATAAAATTACATTATTTGTTTAGAAAAAGTAGAATGTTCATAAACCATCAAAAGACCTAACCTTGAGAAGGTTATACTTTTCCACCCACTTTGACTTTGTTAAATAGCACAATATTAACCTCTTCAAGGTCCTAGAGTCTTCTATTTTCACCCCTAACGAGTTATCAAAAACACCTTCTGCAAGAAGTTTCTGGAAGGAAGACAAATTCTCCTCAAAATGAGAGCTCTCAAACATGCTTTTAAGACTGCAGATAGAGAAACCATAGAAACAAAATCAGCAATATCACAGAAGAAGAAAAACTTGATTCTACGATTTTATTCTCAATAGTTCAGTGATGCTATATGTTATTAAGACTTCTGATAACTTAAAAGGAATACAGATATGAAGTAGATTGTATGAACCTATCTGGAGGCGCAAAAGAATCAACAGGAGCCAAGTATTTTAGTAGTTGCTGCTGTTCATCACTTGAGAAATGCCTCATGAACTCGTCATAATTAAGTACATCCTGAACCATATTTATCATAATCATATCAGTTTTGAAGTATTGCAGCGGAGTATTGCCTAGATCCACACTGTAAGAATTAACAATTGACAACATAGCCAAAATAAACTTTAAGTGATTAAATTCATTGGGAGTTAGTGGGCCTTGTAGGAAGTATTCTACTGTTATATTAGATGAAACAAAAATTTATTCGTAATGAAATCAAGAGCTAGCAACAGACCTTCAGGTCTATATGGCACAGTGGTGAATTATGTTGTCCAAGAATCTGCAATTTCTCAAGCTGATCCTTATCCCTGCATTTCAAAATAAAATCAGAGGACGGAAAGCATAAATCAAGGTAAAGAACAGGGTTTAAAGCTGTTGGAATTATCGAATTATTGTATGTAATGCCACCACAAGCTTACTGCACAATTAGCATTTGCACTGAAGTATCATGTGGTGCAGAGCATCTGTTGGTTCGATTTATGTTATCTTCCTGATGCATATTGATTCTTTTTGTGCAGACGGATCACATCTAACGTTAGCAGGATATTCATGCATTTAACACCTCATATCCATTTTCTTCTGGTCTAACACATGCACCACCACCTTTATTTACCAAGACATTTTTGCATGCTATCAAGATTAATGAAGAAATCACCTTTTAATCTTGTCTTGTTCCATTCCCTGACTAGTAGGCTTCTTGATTCTCTCAGTACCCAGATTTGGTAAATAGACACCCTTGTTAATATTTGCAGGTGGGGTAGAAAATCGTGAATAAGCCTTATAATGTCGCTTGTTATCAACCGATAGAGAGCTGACTTCTGATTCTTCATCTCTACCTATGGAGTTCGGATGTCGAATAAGCACACTTCCATGTCCTATCTCAACAGAGACCATAGGCTTGTCACTAGCAAAAAGCAAATCCTCTTCAGAAGATCCAGAGAAGCATGACGATTGTTGTTCGTGTAGGATGGTATACAGGTCTTTAGTAAGTTTTTCAACTGAAGACTGCTTTGGACGACTTATGCAGGTTCTCTTCCTTGAAGGCACCGTTGTGTCCCATATGTTGGATTGGGCATGGCCTGATCGCAAAATTAAGGGGAACGTATTTTAAGCAGCCATTGAAATCACCCAATTATGCAAGAATTCACTGAGCTTTTGTGCTTCAAGTACATAGTGAAGGTTAGAATGCACAAGAAAAGTATCGAGAATAAACAAAGAACAGAAAAGAACTCAATAAACCCAATGTAATCCCACAAGGTGGGGTCGGGGGTGGGTAGTGTGTACGCATACCTTAAAGAACACAAAGGAGAAGGCTAGAGAATGTATATTGGACATGCAGTAGGGAACAGGATAATATTCGAAGTAACTTCTGTGATTTGACAGAAAGGAGAAGATAAATGACTAGATTTTTTTTAAAATGTAACGAAAAGAGAAAGGTCTTAGATTTTACCACTAAAGTTTCAATTTCAGAAAATGCAGCCATACTACAAAAGAAGGTATATTTACCCTGAGGGTAATATTGGCAATCCAACTAAAAGAAGTAGAACAGAAATTATGAGCATCACCAAAAATGACTGCCTATAGAATTTTTCATAACAGCTAACAAGAAAAGGTATACAGGCACATATCTACATCATAAAGAATCAAACTCATTCCAAAATCAAGCCTTTATAGTTTATTGGCTTTTCTGTAAACAGTGCCGGCATTTATAAATGAACTACCTGTCAAATCACTTGCTTCAGTACTACCAAATTGTGCACAGCTCTCCGTGTTTGAGATGGCAGAACCAGAACTTGACCTATTGCTTGTATCTTCATCTAAACCCTTAAGGAAACCCTGATTATAATCAGGAGGAGTTCTAACTTCAGTATTATCATGATTTTGCTTTCGTTTCAGCAGCTTTGGCTCTTTGTTTTTCAAAGACATGTGTTTGACTCTAGACACCCTATAATCCTCAAGATCATCAGGCTCTGCCCTTGCATGCAGAGGAGTATAATTTGCCAAGGTTCCTTTTGTTCTCCACCGAGATCCACATGCATTGCACAATATTGGCTTCTCTGGAGGCCCATTACGCCAAAGTGGGGTACCTGCAGCGATATGTTGATGTTAGAAGTGTTTCCCAAGTAGATAATGACGGAAGACTGAATTGGATGTCCTTCTCAGAAAACAGAGAGCAGTACAGGCGGTATAGTTGGGTACTGCAATGTGCCGCTAGTCACTTAGAGTGCAAATTTATGGAATGATATACAAGCTTTCTTTTTCAAGTAGTTCAAGGTAAAATTAATACTAGCAGCTACTTCCGTGGACTTTTAGAAGAAAAAACAACAAAAGGATAAAGAACATAAATTGTTGCATCAGAAGTGAACTACAGAAATTCTTCACGGTACAACAAGACAAACAACTAAGCCAAGACTAGAACACCATACTAAGGAGGAAAGAACTGGATTGAATTTGCACATCAAAAGGCATGGCATTGCATGGACTCTTAAAAGTATTTTCTTGGAGACATCATATTTACTAACAGAAAAATATGATATCAGTAAGAACTTGCGGTAAATCCCAAGCCGAAGACACAGCTATAGGCAACCCAATCAGTTTCTCACCTCAGCTTGCTGAGCATATGTTACATAGATTGAGTACAAGCTAAAAAAAAGCTTTTCCCAATGTCAACGACTACTTTAAGTAGCACCAACACTGGAGAGGAAAGCCAAACTTAACAAGTCTTTTCTAGATAAGCTCAATTCTGACAGTTCCAAACGCAGTAGGTTATGCAGCAAAAGACGAGATAGGATTTCAAGAAGATATCACTAAATGAAGCATACAAATTTATTACATTTGTGTGTGTTGTGTCTGAGTAGAACAAATGGATATAGAATATTCATATTGCCAATTGCAACTAGTTATCTGTAGTAGTTGATTGATAGATTGATTGGTTTTGGTTGTTGAGAAAATATCTGAAGTTTGTCAATGCAAAGATTTGTCAACACGAGGCCACGTTTTCAATGTTAAAGACGGTCAAGATAACACCGAGGTAAAGAAAACACAAGAGAACACTACAAGCCATTGATCAGAGAACACTAATTAAGAATGTGTTACATCACCAGCATTGTGAATCCTGAGCTTGAATGAGAATATGAATGAGGAGGAATCAAGCCACATATATCACTCTTCAATTATAAAGACCAGGAACATGAACTTTGTAAGAGACCAGTCATCATTGGTAGGCATTTTTATGCTATATTCATGACTCAGGGAACTATAATACCAAAGAGCAAGAGATCAGTTGGCACGAAAAGGAACGCCTGAGGAAGTACATTTTTACATTTAGAAAGGGAACAAGGAAAAGAAGTACAGGAAAAAAGTTTGGAAACATCCCCCAATTGCATTGGTTCAAAGGGATTCAAATTGAGCTCCAAAATTGCCTACTTGCTGTTAGACTATTTGCAAGATTTGAGCAAACATATTTTCCACAAAAGAGTTGATAAATTGGCTAGTACATAACATAGTGATGAGGAAAAAGGAAAGGAATTCCAACTCAAACACAGTATACAAATCTAGAGATTTAAGTGAATGTACAAGCAAAACAACCTCTTAACAAATATTAAAATGAATAACAACACATATTACTCATCATTTTTTATTGGTCAGTGATCTCTTGTTTTATAAAGCAACCAGCAAATGGTTATCCAGTTCCATAATTGAACAACTAAACTAATCAAATAAGAGTATTTACAGAGTGGGAAAAATAAGGAACAATTCTATTAGCTGAAAAAGACTATTTTTTCATGGGTAAAGTAAAATACATTGAAGAAACAAGAACTCACTTGTAACACCACAGTGATAGCAAGGTCCTTCCTTTCCCATCTGTGCAATTCAAGAAAAATGAAATTTCAAAGTATTTCTGCTTTCGTTTTCTTTAGAAAATGAAAAATATTTATATAATATAAATATCTGTTCAATTATACTTTTCAGTCATTTATATTTTGTATATATGTTACTGGGTATCAAAGCTTCTCTGCAATGGACCCAAAGAAATTTGTGCAGGAAACACCAAAAACCCAACAAGACCAAGAAAAGTCTGTATATAAAAAGTTCCACAAAAAACCACTGAAAATAGCAAAAGTTATGAACAAGTAATGAAGGGATTAAAGATGGGTTTTTTTTTTCAGCTGAGAATTTGTACAATCCAATGAAGAAAAGAAAAGACTACTGGAATTTGAAGGAATTTTATAAACATTTAGGAAAGGAAGGTGAAATGTGAACGGAAATGAGGGTGTTGTGTTTCTGTGTGACCTTTTCTTGTTGTTATGTAATTTGTAAATGAAGTTAATAATATGTTTTGGCTTTCTTTGCTATTTCTTTTTTCCTTCTTTGGTATTAAATCTTTGTGAAAAATTCAATTCCCTCTTTATTTATTGAAATTAAAATGAAACTTATTTTCTTTTTTAATATTTAAATGGACTTTATGAGTTTGAAGAATATTATTGCTTATGTCCTTGTTGACTATATGTTATTCCTGATAACTACTACTAACATGTGATTTTTTTTCAACCCTCACCCTGCAAACTCTTCCAAAAAGAAAATTGCCCTTTTATTTTTTGTATTCTCTTGCTAGTAATTTCTCTTAAAGTAAGGATCAAGTATTTTTAAGTTTATTATTTATGGTTTAGAAAAGCAAGGTATAAGAAATTAAAAGGAATAGAAAAGTAAAGGCAAGAAAACAATAAAAGAGGAGAAAGAAACAAAGAGAGTTTGTTTGAACCTTTTTATCAAACAAACATATTTATATACTTATATGCTTTGTGATGAGTGATGACATGATGTTGATTACTTTATTTTATCTGCAGTAGGTTTTCTACCTTGAAGGAGCTTGATTTGGTGCAACTTGTGATTTAGTTATTGGTGTTCACATCCACATTTTTGACCGTCAGATCTCCTCCTAAGAGATCATTAAATAATGGTCCCACTCATGGCACTACATTGGTTCTCATTTTAATTAGGTCATCAACAAAATGGCTATCAGCAATCACTATTTATATGTTATACATATACTCGAGACTAGTGATGGTGAACAAACTTTTTTCTGGTTTGAACTCTAGCTTTTCCTTGATAATAAGGCGTGCGATCGATATTAGCTCTCGCTTTTCCAATTGAGTTGCAAAGGATCAACAAAGGTAATGAGATGTCTGAAGCATCCAACTTGAAATGTATGTAATATCTTAAGAAAGAATATTTTGATGCAATGTCATGCTTCCAGTAAATAAGCAGTACATCATCTTTGCATGTATGAGATTGAGTTGTTTTCTCATGAATTGTAGACTTTAATACCTCGAAAGATCCTTAAAAACCTGTATTATAATCGACATATTCCAAAATTTTCCTTCTGTTTTCTGTAACAAACTCATCAGATACAAAGCTTCGCTGAAGCTGAATGTGACATGGCTTTTTACTGGAACCATTGACACTCTATGCTGGGAACGAGAAAATCCCATTGAGACAATGTATAAATTACAACAGAAATCATCACTGGCAACTGAAATAAACAAACTAATTCCTGCTTCCCTACTTTTTTTGAGAAGGTAAATGTTTTATTGATTCCTGCTTCCCTACTTGTTCCAAATTTATCAGAAGCTTTGGAAGGGCAGATCCTCCTCCCTTTTTGGATTGCCAAAACCATGCCACATCTAAGAGGCAAAACAACATAAATTCGTACTCTTCAATTTCAAGAACAACTTTATACTCTACAAAAGCATCTTACTTCTGGTGGAATCTATGTAGATGCTTTATCTTGGCCATGTTTTTCTGTTACCACATTTTCTGCGCTTATTAATTTCTCTGCCTGATGCTTCTCAAGAAAAGCTTGTTTCTGCAAGATATTCATCATCTCCTTTGTTCTATTCTCCTCTCCTTCAAGCTGCATTTTCACTATTGCTTCTGCTTCCTTGTTTATTGGTTTGAAGTAGTCATCAATAGCAGCCTCCTGAAAACATTCACCCATTTTTTCAAGCAATGAGTCCAGGTCAGAAGATCAGCCGTAACACCAGGAGGGGCGCATGACATCAGTAACAGTAATAGCAGGGGACTTTGAAGCCAACCCTACTCTGTAATAAGTTCCTAACACCTTGATGTCATAATACAACAAGTGAATGAAGCAGATGACAAAATGACGAAAAGCCAGCTTGTACAAAAGATATATGGAGAAACAGACAGAGTAATCGAGAACACTGTTGGGTACTATTGAAAATGGAAACATGTCAGTCATTAAATTAAAGGTCAGACAAAAACTATAGGAAGTCACTGGAGTAGCAAATTGAAGATCAAGGTGACATTGATGAAGCAGCACAGCGGAAAATCCAGTCGCTAGGATTTACGAATGCACCAGAGACAGCTAAATAGCATAAGCACGAATTTAATGAGGAAGGGCTTGAATTTTTTTTCTTTTTTTCAGGAGAAAGTAGGGGCTTGAAGGTTTTAGCAGTACAATCGTGTAAAAAACAGCTTAGACCTATCAAGGACATGAACAAGTTGGTTCAAGATTCTTGGCTCGAGTGTACTGCCAAATACCAGCAATTTCTCAAGTTCAATCTCTTCAAAATAAAAAATACTGCCTAAATTCAATTAAAGATGACATGTATGCAGGAGGTTTCCTTGTGAATCAGGATTTTGGGCAATTAACAAGCACAAATTGGGACAGAGAAATCAGGTTTTCATTCAAAATCTAAGGTTTGGAATATGTAAGTTTGATATCTAGGTTATCTACAATTTTCATCCAAAGTCATGTTATATGATGTGCAGAAGAGGAATAGTTGATTTACAAACTCATCTAAATTCAAGAGTTCTTAGAGCAAGGTAAAAACTTCAAATGCAGCCGAAAGCCACAAGTTAGTCTAGGTTGAAACCTAAGTCAAAGCTGATTGAAAAAAAACAGAGAAAGACAGAGCTGATTAGTCATCCAGCCAGTTGGCTTATTTGCATTGCATTCCACTTTCTTTTTCCTAGAGTTGGAAGTACAAATTCAGCCTTAAAATATGGAGTCTTGTGGTCCGAGAAAACAATGTTTTGAATCCCACTCTGTACTCTGAAAGTAGAACCTTTTTATTTTGTGAAATTCATTCGAGTTGCCTCTGTCTGTGCCAGAAGGAAAGGGAGGCAAAGGAATCTAAACTCTCTGAAAAGAGCAACATCTAGAGGAGTGAAAGTTAAGAAAAAGGAAAATAGTTGTGAGGAGGCTGGAAAGAAACAGCTTCTAGAGAGCGTGGCATAGAGTAGGACAGCATGAGGAAGGTTTTGGAGAGGACAGAAGAGAGAAAGAACTGATAGTTTGGGACCCGGAAACTTAGCCAAAGGGATTCATTTTTTGGAACTCGACTAGACTGAAGACTAATAGCCTGTTTGGCCCAAAAAAAAAAATTTCGCCAAAAGTGCTTTTTTAGGCAAAAAATGCTTCTTTCAAAGTTAAGGTGTTTGACCAAGCTTTTAGAAAGAAAAATAATATTTTTGAGTAGATGCAGAAGAAACTTCACAAGAATAGTGAATTAGAAATTTGATTGGTTTGAGGATTTCAACCTTGAACTAGAAGAGGTTCTGTTTTCTTTGGACAGGCTTCCCTCAGCTCAGTCTTTTTAGTTCTTGACGTCTTCATCGTATTAAGCCAACATAGACTCCATAGTGGTTTCACTGATAGGTATAGTAATAAAGGACCTGGCGTTGTACGCACTAGAATGGAGTCCTTTATTTTGTCAAAAGCTCTCTCTTCTCCTTTCTTTACAGAAGCGGATTCAAAAGCGCAAACAAAGCAGCAAGAAGAAAGCCTAAAGGCACAATCAAGGGAAGGCTCGGATAGCTACCCTTTTCTGAGAATAAAAAAAAGTAGCTTCTTCCAAAAACACTTTTCTGAAAAACACTTTTGAGAAAAATACACTTGGAACGCTTTTTAAAAGCTTGCCAAACACTAATTGTTGCTCAAAAGTGCTTTTCACATTAATTAGTCAAACACAAACTGCTTCCAACCAAAAGTACCTTTTGAAAAAGCACTTTCAAAATAAGCTGATTTTAGAAGCTTAGACAAACAGGCTATAAGAGACATGGAAGCAGCATTACATTATATATTAGGCAAGGTTCTTTCATGTTTTCCATTTCTTCTTTGTAATAACGGTGGTGTCTGGGTCAACTTTCCTCCACCTTGACTATTCCACCGGGTACTTACTATGTTCTAAGTCCTATCACTATAGGTACCTAATAACTTTGCCCATCAAGTCTTAGGCAGATGGGAAGATATCACCTAGCCTTTCTTACCTTTGCTGGGATTGATAGTCAACGGTTTTCATCCTACTTTATTGACCATTAGGCCATATCCTTGGATCTTAAGGTGCTTTCAATTTTCAGAATAGTTTTCCACTCAATTTATTTACTCAATAAATTTCTGATTGTTATACCAACTTCCAATTTCCAAAAGCACCTTTCAGAATCCTGTTTCTTGCTTAAAAAAGTTTTTATTTGTTAAGGACCCATGGCAAACGACAATCCCAACTCCCAAGGCTCAATATCTATTAGCATGACTAGTTTGTATTTAGAGCACAGGCAGAAACAAGGTCTCAGAGCCTCTCAATGAGTTCTACTGAAAGTGATCCGTGAGCACAGAAGTCAGATTTTCTCAGCTGTTAATTGCTAAGACTTCCTCCCAAGCTAGTTTTCAAGATGTATTAAGCTTGTTATATACTCCGAAAAGCAAATTCGTATTAAGGTAAAATAAGCATGGTCGCAGATATTAGGCCAATTGCTCATTAGGATAGCTTTATAGTTTTGTGGAATAGATCCGACATCCTCTTCAAAGTTGACCTAACACTACCTCCTTTGCAAATTAAACAAGCAATACCCAGAAGAGCAGGACATCATTAAAGAATTATACTCAGGACCACCAAGTAATAGTTCATCAGCATGCTTCTGAATTAAACAGGAATATAAACAAAAGTCTTCAATGGAAGCAAGTTAACAACAGGGTAAAATTCAAGAAAATTGTGAACTCACAGTCTCCTCTAGCTTCTTATTCAAAGCTTGCATCTCTTCCACCATGCGCCTAACTTCTGACAATATCATTTGTTCAGGAACCTTCCTTATTGCTGCCTTCCTCTCCTCCGCCTGTTCAGACATCACAAACGAAGAGATAGAGATAAAAGATTAAGAGTGTAGAACCGAATGGCAAGCACTACTTCCAATCTATCCATTAAACCTTTTAAATCTATCGACTTTCTTCATGGTCTCTCCTTAGTAGTTGTATACCCAAGAAATTATCTAAATGTCCAAGCCACAGGCACATGCACAGTTCTTTTATATTGACAAGTAGAGGGTTTTGGCAAAGAGAATATAAGCCCAAGGTATCATCAAGGGGCAAACCAGTTTGTAGCTACAGGGATCAGCAGCACTCCTTTAAATTTTGGCGTCTGTGTTTGCGTTGTGCTTGGTGGGGGAGGCGGAATATAAGTTAACTGCTTAAGTTGCTATATTTAATTTTTTACATGCTTTATATATTTTGATAACAGTGGTGCCTGGGCTCGAGTTGCTATTAAACCAATACTAGTTAATTTACATGTTAATAACTAGCAGATCGTTTCTCTAGAAAATTGCTTTCATACAGCATTTGGAAAAGACCCCACATCAAAAGAACCTAGATGCTTAACAGAAAATGAAGCTTGTCACCTGGAATAACAGATATTTGCATCAAATTTTTGCCACCTGGAATGCTATAACAAACAGTGCCTCAACATCTCTGACCCAATAGTCGAAAATATGCATACAAGCTTTAAAGATGCTAAACATTCAGTTTGCATAAACTACATATATATATGCGATACACAAATATAAGCACGAACTGGACATGGATCGAAAAGGGTACCATGACTGCATTGGTGATTTAAATTGGATGTATCACACCAAATAAAGCTAGTTGTTGACAGCTTATCACAACAGATAAGATCACATCCTTATTATGGCATCAAGTACTAAAAAAAAAACCACACACAACACTAACTTGTGTCAGAACATTAAACAGTCTGCCCCAAACAAAAAGAGATTACTTTTATGTGACTAACCCCCTTAATTAACCATATAATGCAACAAATAGCAGAAACTTCTACATTTCTTTTTCTTTTTTCCGTTAAAGCTTTGTTTTTTTCCAATCCAACTTAACATTTTCAAAAAGTTACAGCTTGGACTGATAACAAAATGCTGATACAGTCTGCTCAAACCAAAGATCGCAGTTAGTCAACTACACCTCGATCCCAATTAATTAAAGTCAGCAATACGATTCCTCTGTATAGATTCCACTATATTTAGGTGCATTTCATTCCGATACGAAATTATCGTCGGAAATATAAAAATATATGACATCTGAACGTAACAATACACAACCGCTTATGTAATTCAACAGAGAACCAGATTTAGCAATAAGAAATTTGAAATTTAAAATTGAGAAATGACCTGTTGAAGGCGCTGTTGCATCTGTAACCGATAAGATCGGATTCGACGCTCTTCGTAGCCTGAAAGAACCCTAATATAGAACATTGCTCTCCTCCCAAATTCTAGAAGCTTCTTCATCTTAGGTAATCAAGTTTCAGTTTCCAATATTATATCCAGAAAGCGTGAAATGATTAGCAGCTTTATTTTTTTCACGTTTGAAGAATTGGATTCATAGTCGAGCTGAAGCTGAAGAAGCCTCACTTTCAGTTGTTGCTCGGCTGCGTTTCGTGCGTGCTTTTGGTGAAAATTCAGAAAATTACTTATTTTCTAGAAATTCTTTTGCGGAAAAATGAGAAAAATAGTCTCTTATGTTTGGCTTAGGTTTAAAATAATCCCTCAAGAATACACTTGAACAGTTTTGGTCCTTTAATTTGCAAAAGTTGAGTAATTTAACTCCGCCAATTATATTACGAACTCTAGCTCTAGTAATTGAGTGATGATTCTCTAACTAGGGCATGGCTTCAGAAAGCTCAACATTAGTCATTTTATGATTTTCTACATGATTGTGAACTATGCAACGAAATTTTTTCAATGACAATTGAGTCAAATGATTAAATTAGAAAATGTTGAGGTGGAAAGATAAATTTACTTGAAATACAAAGAATTCAAAACTCCATGAAAAATATGAGAATATGAGAAGCGGATCTATCACTTTCAAACGGAGAAGATGAAAAGTATTTGTAATTAAAACTGACTAAAGTTTAACTACATTTCAACTAATGGTTCAACATAAAAAGGATGACCAATAAGTGGCCAACCCGCACCTTTTTTACAAATATTAAGAGGTTGAAATTGGTTTGGCAACAGGTGGAATAATGGATTAACAATGAAAATAAGGACCTAAACCTTTTTTTTTATGTAGTGGAAGAAAAGAAAGTAAGATTTATTGATATTTGATGCATCGTTGACATGGCTCTAACATGTCTCGCGTGTGTATCACCTAACTATGAAACTGATATTATTTATTTTATGGTAATATTAATTTCACTTAAAATAAGCATGGGAGGTAATAGGTAGCTCGTGAAGTTTCAATATTTAAATAATTTTCTGTACACAATTTAATGGACAACTTATATATTTTCATTGAAGTTATTCAAAATCGAATTGGACAAATTGAGTACACATTCCTTATTAAACTTAACTGGCCTGTGCATTGATTGTAAGTGTGACCATCTGAACCAATATATCTTTTGAGATACTCATACTCCTAAGTCCTTACAAAGTGTACGTACTAATTATAGAAAGGCGAAATACATAAACGCCCTCGTTCAGTTATCCTCAACGATCAACTAAATATCTCAATCGAGCTATTTTTTATTTTAACACTTCAAGTGACTATTAAGTATGTCAATAAGCACCTGAGTACAGTAGAGTATATGCGTGAGTTGCACTTGCCAATGACATATCAAATGGACCAATCAAAAAATGGCACGTGTAATCAATCGACTTTAGATAGAGACTTTAGATATATCCAAATTTGAGCGAAGATATGCTTTTGCGTCATATTTATGGACTGTTTTTCATGAGTCTGGCCGGATCTACGTTTTTCCGACGACCCCCTTGCTTGTGTCCTTTTTACTGCTCTATATGTTCCCTTCTGTTGATTATTAAGAACCAATTCCCACAAATTGATAATACACTTAAACTAACAAATTGATAATTGATATTTAAAAAATTGAATCTTGAGCAAAAACTCCATCATAAACTCTATTATATTGTAATTCTTGTTTACCCTAAAATCCGAGTAATATTTATTTTGTGGTTTTAAAGATAAGTGATTTAATCCAATACTAACTGATAAACAAGGAATCAAGTGTATAAATTAAAGAGTGAGATAAATAAAACCGATATATAAGCTAGTCTCGACCTCGGGCTAAGGTGACCTCGAGGTAGATGAACAAGGACAATAAAATAACAATGAGATGATTCAGATGAACAATAAGCAAGAAAGTAATGTAAGTATATTCTCTTGTCAATGATTCGTGTGTTACAAATGATTGGGGTCCCCTTTATATAGTAGGGAAATCCTAAATAAGGTACAATTCTAATTGTAGTAGGGAATCTTATTATGCAGTTGTCTAACCGCCTAGTACAAATCCGTTCTGGAATTTACGCCGTGATCTTAGGGTCTCCGCGGGAATCTCGCTTTTTCTGTTATAAAACCATAACAACATTATCTCGAGGTTGGTCATACTCGGCCCCGGTGTTCATCGAGCACTTTGATCTTCGAGTTTCGTATTCTGCCATCGGGCTCGAGCCCTGTCCATATTGAACTTATTCTCGACGCGACCTTTCGAGCCTACAAAATTGGGGACACATGATTTTGACCGTATACAGATAGTCCCCGCGTTTCTTAGAATAAAATGATAAGAAACGACTTGAGTCCCGATTCTCCAGAGTCCTTGATGATGACGCCATTCCCGTGACGTAGGCGCTCGAGGTGATCGAAACGTCCCGCCGGTTCGCTTCCCCAAAATATTAAATACTTCACCAGTGGTGGTCGGCCACTAGGGCCGTCGAACAGTCGCCGTTTGTCTATAAAACAAGGCTCAAATTTGAATAAAAAACTTTACTTCCATCTTCAAATCATCTTCAAACTTCCTTTATCTCTCCCCCTCTTCATCTTCCTCTCCCATTGCCTGTTACTCTCATCCTTTTAGTGCCAAAAGATATCAAACTCTGCCTATTTCTGCTTCCTCTAACTCGAATCAATGGCTAAAACTTCCAAAACAGTTCCTCAAAAGGCGAAAGCTTCCTCCTCCTGTTCCCGGCTGGCCGGTGATAAAGCGCCGGCCCTTCACGAGATTATTCCCGGCCCTTGTGTTATAAAGAAATACTTAAGAGTTGAAAATCCCCCCGCGATTCCTGGTCGATGCGAGCATGTATCGAGGTATATTTGCTCGATAATGGAGAAGCATGATAACTAGGGATTTTGACGCATTTTATACTCCTTCTTGCTTATGCTTTGGTTAGAAATTCATACAAAAATAGTCCCAAAAGGCTCACAAGTTGTGCTTGATTGCAGGTTTGATCATCAAAGTGACGTGATGTCAAAGATCAGCTCAAACGGAGTGAAACTTGCGCAAGTGCCAAAGACAAGACAAGCTTAGGCTAAACAGGCCTAGTGCGGCCGCACACCACTTTGTGCAGTCCGCACTAGGAGATTCAGAGAGGTGATTTTCAGGCCAAGAGGCAGTGCGGCCGCACTACCATTTAGTGCGGTCCGCACTAAGATCAACGCGGCCGGAGTTCATTCTCTGCGATCCGCGGTGAGGAGAATCAGAGAGTTGCCATTTTCAGAGTTTCAAGCCTCCGCGGTCCGCGATCCATTTTACGCGGACCGCACTAGAAGCCTCCGCGGCCGCAGTCCATTCTCTGCGGTCCGCAATGCCAAGATTCAGAGAGTTGTTTTTCAAGGCCAAAGCCCCAGTGCGGACCGCGGTCCATTTTGTGCGGTCCGCACTAACCCCGCAGGGGCATTTTTGTCCAGATTTTTCAGCCTAGTATAAATAGCTTCTTTTCCATTTTTAGGGTATCAGATATTGTAATTAAGCAGCTGCACTCGTGGGTTCCACTTTCTAAGCCATTTTGGGCAATTTTAGCTACTTTTAATCATTGAATCTTTGTATTTAACTTAGTGATTAATTAATATGAGCTTGTCTTCATCTATTTCTTGCTTTTCTTCTTTAATTATGAGTAGCTAGACCCATAAGCTAGGGTTGTGGCTCAACCTTAGTGTGGGTAATTGATGGTTCTTGTATTTTAGGGCTAATTTGACTATGGTGTTTGTTATTTGGGCCAATTTCATGGTTAATTTCTGAATTAGTGGTTGCAAACACTAGTTTGTGTTGAGTTGACTTGAGCTCTTCTTGAGAAAGAGAGCCTAAGTCTCCGAAATTGGTCCAACAATGAATTGGGGTGTACTCAAGAGATTGATAGCCCCTATTAAAGGGTTAAACCTCGAGAGAGTAATACCCGAATTGAACCCTAGTTGCTTGTGCAAATTTGCATACCTAATTGGTCTTGAGAAAGCCAATTCGGGCAAAATCACTCTAACCACCGAGAGGTGTAGAGTGGGTAAAGTCGTGCAACGGTTATAACATATTCCCCAAACATGTCAAACGTGCTCTAGATTCAAGTACCCGTCAATTGACCACTTAGGCGGTAGTCACTACCCTAGTGCCTTTTAACCTATTTGAACAACTTGTAGCATTATAACTCTTAGCATAATTTAGTTGCAATTACCAATTGTAGTTTGATAATAGTAGAAGTAAACAAAAACCCCAAAAATGAATAGAAGTACAATTAAGAACACATACGCAATTCTACACTAGATATATACTCGATTCCAAATTTTAGCTCTCTGTGGATTCGATCCCGACCCAAAATCGGGTAAAAGCTGCTCCGACCCTCTCTCGCTGCTTAAATAGTAGTCCGGAGTAGGCCACGATCACTTTTTGGCGCCGTTGCCGGGGGACTAAAGGTTTTGGCTATCTATTTAGCTAGATTTGTGTTGTGTTCTTCTTTCCTTCTTGTTACTAATTTGTGTGTGTCAATACTTCAGGTACCAAAATGGCTTTAAATGCTAATGACCCTCTTGGAAATGTGAATGCGCGGGAGGAGGTAGATGATTGGAGAAGAAGAGGTGCCTCTTGTACCTCAAGGACAACGTAGAGGCCGCCAAGCCAATGCAAATGACAATGTTCCAGACCCTCCTCCACCACCTCCAAGAGCGATTCCTCGGGTGCTCCCAAACCAAGGCTATGCAAGTGCTATTGTCCCACCAAGAATCCGAGCGGGCAATTTTCAGATAACTAATGTGATGTTGACCTCACTTGAGCAGCGTGGATATTTCACGGGCGCTGTGGATCAAAATGCCTACAAACATCTCAAGGGGTTCGTGGATACATGTTGGGGGAGCAAGCAGACGAATGTGTCCGATGATGCTCTTAGGTTGAGGCTTTTCCCATTCTCACTTCGGGGGAAAGCATTAGATTGGCTCGAGAGACTTCCCAACCATTCCATCACAACTTGGGATGAGTTGGAAAATATGTTTATTGCTAAATTTTTCTCACCCGGGCACATGGAAGCACTTCGAGATGAGATATTGGCCTTCAAGCAAGAGCCCACAGAACCTTTGCATGAGATTTGGGAGAGATATAGAACTATGGTGAAGGAATTCCCCAACAATGACATGACGGAGAATATGTTGCAACAAACTTTCTACCGGGGCATCAACACTACAAATCAATGCATAGTGAATCAACTTGCTGGGGGTAATTTTATGAAATTGACATATGATGAAGCTTGTGCCGTTCTTGATGAGATGGCGGATACATCCTCCGCATGGCAAAGTAGAGCCAATGTTCCTCAAGGTAACCCTACGGTTATTCATTTGCATAAGGAATTACATGACCATGGGCAAGTTATAGCGGAGTTGACAACTACTATGAACCAATTGGCTAAGGCACAGTTGCAACAAGTCCAAAATCCTCGCCAAGTGAATGCCATTGAGGGTGTTAATATGCTTGTCAACAAGAGAAGGCAAAGAAGGCAACAAAACCAAGGGAATTCTGAGCAATTTGATGATGATTGTGATGGGTTTCAAAATGATGGCTATGATGAACAAAGTGAAGAGGTTCGATATGTGAATAACTATCAAGGCCAACGGGGCAACTCTTCAAACCAACAACAGTGGAGACCTCAAGGCAATTGGGGCAATCAACAAGAAAACATTGGTAATTAGGGGAACAACAACCAAAATAACAACTGGGGCAATCAGAACAACAATCAAGGCAACCAAGGGAATTGGAATGGTAATAACAACAATTGGGGTGGCAACAATAATCAAGGTGGATGGAATGATGGAAACCAAGGAAACCGGGGGCAAGGCTTTCAAAGGCCCCCAATGTACCAACAACCGAACAATCCACCCCCATTTCCTTCTCAAGGTCCTAGTTCTTCCAACAATGATATAGGTAGAATTGAAATGATGTTCGAACAGATGATGAAGAAGAATGCGGATTCAGATGCACAGTTGGCTTCCCACAATACCTCTATCAAAAACTTGGAGGTGCAATTAGGCCAAATCTCTCAATCATTGAATACTCGCCCGAAGGGTGCTCTACTAAGTGATACGGTAGTGAACCCAAAGGGCGGGAACAATCATGTTATTATGGTTACAACAAGAAGCGGGAGAGGCGGTGATGTGAATGCCTCTAAGCAAAAGCAAGTTGTGGATGATGATGTTGAGTTGCAAGAAGATGAAGTTCTAGTGGTAGTTGAAGATGTGGTTGATGACAATGTAAATAATGAAGTGAGGATTGACATTAATGAGGCCGAGTAGAAACTCAAGATGCCGTGAACCCGTCTAGGGAACACGTGATTGACATGCCGGAGCCGGTTGTGCCAAAAGCCAAGGCTCCTTTGCCAAGGCCACCTCCACCTTATTCTCAAAGGCTAGCCAAGCAAAAGAATGAGAATCAGTTTAAAAAGTTCATTGACATGATGAAGAGCCTATCTATCAATGTGCCTTTGGTAGAGGCTTTGGAGCAAATGCCTGGTTATGCCAAATTCATGAAAGATTTGGTTACAAAGAAAAGATCCATGGACTGCGAGACTATCAAGATGACCCACCAAGTTAGTGCTATAGTGCATTCAATAGCTCCGAAGTTAGAGGATGGTGCTTTCACAATCCCTTGCACTATTGGGAGTGCAGACTTTGCTAAAGCTTTGTGTAACCTAGGGGCTAGTATCAATTTGATGCCCTATTCAGTTTTCAAGACTTAGGGTATTGGGCCACCAAGGCCAACTTCCATGAGATTGCAAATGGCGGATAGATCAATGAAGCGACCACTAGGTACAGTTGATGATGTGCTTGTCCGGGTGGACAAATTTATCTTGCTAGCTGATTTTGTGATCTTGGATTGTGAGGTTGACTATGAAGTCCCGATCATATTGGGGAGACCTTTCCTTGCTATGGGGAAGGCTCTAGTTGATGTGGAAGCAGGGAAACTCACTTTCAGGGTGGGTGATGAAAAGGTCATTTTTCATGTGTGCAAGTCAATGAAGCAGCCCAATTGTACCGAAGTGTGCTCATTTGTGGATCTAGTCACGGCTGTGATAGTTGATGATACTAGTGCAATGATAAATGTTAAGGACCATTTGGAGGCCGTATTGTTGAATCTTGATGTCAATGATAATGCGGGCCGAGTGGAGTGCGTGAATGCTTTACATGGAATGGGCTCTTATTCTTATGAGCCTAGGAAACTATCTTTGGATCTTGAAAATAGAAAGACCCCTCCAACGAAGCCTTCAATTGAGGAACCCCCGGTGTTGGAGTGGAAGCCATTATCTCCACACCTCAGGTATGAATTCTTGGGCTCTAATTCAACTTTACCAGTTATTCTTTCCTCTTGTCTTACTAACATGCAGGTAGATGCCACATTGGCCGTGCTCAAAAAGTGGAAAAAGGCAATTGGATGGACTCTAGCTGATATTCGGGGAATAAGCCCCGCATTCTGTATGCACAAGATTATTCTGGAAGATGATGCAAAACCCTCCTTGGAACATCAAAGGAGGCTCAATGAGGCGATGCAAGAAGTGGTGAAAAAAGAGGTGATCAACTGGTTAGATGCCGGCGTGGTGTATCCTATCTCTGACAGCTCATGGACTTCTCCGGTGCAATATGTGCCGAAGAAGGGTGGTATGACCGTGGTGACCAATGCTAATAATGAACTTATTCCAACCCGGACAGTGACCGGATGGAGGGCGTGCATGGACTACCGCAAGCTGAACAAGGTGACCCGCAAGGATCACTTCCCATTGCCTTTCCTGGACCAGATGCTAGATCGCCTTGCTGGGCGTGCCTTCTATTGTTTCTTGGACGGTTATTCAGGGTACAATCAAATTTTGATAGCTCTAGAGGATCAGGAGAAGACAACCTTTACTTGTCCATATGGCACCTTTGCTTTCTCTCGGATGCCCTTTGGGTTGTGCAATGCACCGACAACATTCCAACGGTGTATGATGGCCATTTTCACCGATATGGTGGAAGATATCTTAGAGGTGTTCATGGACGACTTCAGTGTTGTGGGAGATTCATTCGATGAGTGTTTGAACAATTTGGATAGAGTTTTGGCCCGGTGTGAAGACACCAATCTTGTGCTAAATTGGGAAAAATGCCACTTCATGGTTGAAGAGGGCATAGTGTTGGGCCATAAAATCTCAGAGCATGGGATTGAAGTTGACAAAGCCAAGATAGAGGTAATTTCAAGGCTTCCTCCCCCCACTTCTGTCAAGGGGGTGAGGAGTTTTCTTGGGCATGCGGGGTTCTACCGGCGATTTATCAAGGACTTTTCGAAGGTAGTGAATCCTCTTTGCAAGTTGCTAGAAAAGGATACAAAGTTTGTGTTTGATGAGAGATGTATGCAAGCCTTTGAACTTCTCAAGCATAAGTTGACAACCACCCCGATCATTATCGCACCCAATTGGAGCTTGCCTTTCGAGCTCATGTGCGACGCGAGTGATGCTGCGGTTGGGGCAGTTTTGGGTTAAAGAGTGAACAAAATGTTTCATCCAGTGTACTATGCGAGCAAGACTATGAACGAGGCTCAAAGGAACTACACGGTGACTGAGAAGGAATTGTTGGCTATTGTGTTCGCCATGGAAAAATTTCGGCCATATCTTATGGGAGCCAAAGTCATAGTGCACACCGATCATGCAGCTCTTAGATACTTGATGACAAAGAAAGACTCCAAAGCTAGACTGATGCGATGGGTCTTATTACTTTAGGAGTTTGATTTGGAGATAGTGGACCGGAAAGGTAGCAAAAACCAAGTGGCGGATCATTTGTCCCGCTTGGAGGAGGAAGGAAGGCCATGTGATGGACTAGAGATCAATGACACATTCCCCGATGAGCAACTACTTTCTGTGTCGATGAGTGATATGCCATGGTTTGCGGACATTGCTAATTTCCTTGTGACTGGCATCATTCCGTGTGAGCTCTCTCTTAACCAAAGGAAGAATCTCAAACGGGATAGTCTGGACTTCTATTGGGACGAGCCGTACTTGTTAAAGATTTGCACCGATGGAGTGATCCGGAGGTGTGTACCTGAGGAGGAGCAATTTAGTATCCTAGAAGCTTGTCATTCTTCCCCCTATGGTGGCCATCATGGAGGGGCGAGGATAGCTTCAAAAGTTCTAAGTTGTGGTTTTTATTGGCCAACCTTGTTTAAAGATGCAAGTGATCTAGTAAAAAGGTGTGATCAATGTCAACGAGCGGGCAGGATTTCCAAGAAAGATGAGATGCCTCTGAACACCATTCTCGAAGTTGATATCTTTGATGTATGGGGTATCAATTTTATGGGCCCTTTTGTAAGCTCGTGTGGAAACACTTACATTCTTGTAGCGGTTGATTATGTCTCAAAATGGGTTGAGGCCATGGCCTTGCCCAACAATGAAGCTAGGAGTGTGGAGGCATTTTTAAAGAAGAGCATTTTCACAAGGTTTGGCACGCCTCGGGAAATTATTAGTGATGGAGGATCGCATTTTTGTAATAGAGCTTTTGATGCCTTGCTTTCCAAGTATGGTGTCAACCACAAAGTGTCTACGCCTTATCATCCTCAAGCAAGTGGCCAGGTTGAAGTGTCTAACAGGGAGATTAAGAGCATCTTGTCTAAAACCGTCAATGCCAATAGGACCGATTGGTCTAAAAAGTTGGATGATGCTCTATGGGCTTATCGGACCGCTTACAAGACTCCAATTGGTATGTTTTCGTACCGGTTGGTATTTGGGAAAGCGTGTCATCTACCAGTGGAGTTAGAGCATAAGGCCATGTGGGCCTTGAAGAAGTTGAATCTTGATTGGGATATAGCTGCTAATCTTCGGGTGGAGCAACTAAATGAGCTTGATGAATTTAGGTTCATGCCTACTCTAGTTCGTCTCTGTATAAAGATAAAATGAAATACCTTCATGACAAATATACTAGGGGCAAGGAGTTCAAGGCGGGAGATTTGGTGCTCTTATTCAATTCTCGACTGAGGTTGTTCCTGGGAAAGCTGAAGTCAAAGTGGAGCGGACCATTTGAAGTAGTGTGTGTGACCCCGTTTGGTGCTCTTAATTTGAAGAACAAAAGTGGGGAAGTTTTTAGAGTGAATGGGCATAGGGTCATGCACTATTTGGGGAAGTTTGATGATAGCCATGTGGTGGCTGTTGTTCATTTCAAATGATTGGATGGTAACATGCGTCGTGTCGCGACGTAAATCAGGCGCTTCTTGGAGGCAACCCATGTGTTTTTTTTTTCTTGTTTTTATTTGATTTTCATTGTAGTGTAGGATTGATTTTTGGGCTAACTGGTTAGATGTTACAGGATTGAGTTGATGCAGTGCAGGACATAGTGGAAAAAAAATACACAGGTCTCTGAAGTTGTCAGTGCGGCCGCTGTCCATTCTGTGCGGACCGCACTGAAGAAAATGTAAAAATTCAACTCTCTGAAGTTTGCCACTGCGGCCACACTACATTTTCTGTGGTCCGCGGTGGACCGCTGCGGCCGCCGTATTTTTTGTGCGGACCGCAGAGCGTTGCCTTCTCAAGCTTGAACAAAGTTGTACAGTGCGGACCGCGGTTCATTTTGTGCGGTCCGCACTGGTTGGTGAGATTGGGACCCAGGTCCTTTTCTATAAATAGGGCCTGAGGGCCTCCTTTTACCCTTTTCGAACCTTTACTCTCAGAACCCTAAAACTACTGTTCATCATCCATTTTGCTTGTAATCAACTGCTTGGACTTGTTATTCTTCATTAACTCTCACATCTGGTACCATTACATCCTTTCTACTTGTTTAATTTTGTTAATTTTGTTTAAATTGTTGTTTTTCTTGCTTTCCATTCTTTTCTTCCCTTATTTTCTTCAATTGATTAGGTTAGGATTGTTAATTTTTAGGTTAAAATAGACATAGATAGTTAAAATCAATGGGTAATCATGTAGAGACACTACTTAGGTGGAAAATTGGACCCAAAATCAAAATACATGGAACCCTAATTTAGTACCATAACTGGGCACTCAGTGCGGACCGCGGTCATTTTAGTGCGGTCCACGGTGCCTCAGTGCGGTCCGCACTACCATTTTATGCGGACCGCACTGATAACCTTCTGATTGCTGAACCTCAGGCAGTGCGGCCGCACTACATTTTGTGCGGTCTGCACTAGACCAGTGCGGCCGCTGTTGAGTTTGTGCGGTCTGCACTGCCTAGATACAGAGAGTGGGTAGTCTGAACCCCACTTCTATGCGGACCGCGGTTGATTTTGTGCGGTCCGCGGTGACCTCACTGCGACTGCAGTTGATTTTGTGCGGTCCGCACTGGGCAACTTCTACAACCTGTCTGCAACTTTTCTTTCCTGTTTCTGCAACTTTGTTCTTAACTGATTACACTAATACTAACAAGCATATTGAACTATGATTGCAGACAATGGTGAGACAACGAGGTAAACAACCAGGCAGAGGAGAATCTACCCGGGGAGGGAAGCAGAAAATGATAAAACTCACTCCCCAAGCCCGGGAAAACATTAAAAAGACAAGAAAGCTGATCAAAGCTGCTGACAGGGCTGCTTCACATTCCCCGGGGAGTGAGTATGAGCCATCCGGGGAGATTTCCTCCGACTCAGTACCAACACACATCCCTGTCTGGCCGGAGAGGTTTAGGCTACAAGACACTCCTCCACCATCACCCACTGCCCAAGCACCAACAAATGTTATTTCTGAGTCGTCTGAGGGCTCAGCAGCAGGTAGTGGGGAATACTTCACCTCTCCCACAGCTTCATTGTCTAGAGAGGATGCAGTAGGTGCTGAGGAGGAAGTTGGGGGAGAACAAGAGGTAGGAGAAGGAGGTGAGCCTAAGGTAGGGGGCATTGCTAGAACCAGAAAGCCGGAGGTTTGGCAAGATAGATTCGTCATCGAGGTGGCATATCATAAATTTCGAGAGTGGTGGCAGGTGAGAAAGTTGATCCCGGAGCGAAGTTCTGTTGACCAAGACTTGTTACCTCACAATCCCGACATACTGAGGCAGTTTAGGACAAGAGTGGGCTGGAAACATTTTCTAGAAGAGTGTGTGGATGCCAACGAACACATGGTCAAGGAATTTTACTGCAATGTAGCCCACATCGAAAAGGGCTCCAAAGTGACCAAGGTTCGGAATCTGAAAGTGTTATTTGAAGGGAATCACATCAATGAATACCTTGGCTTCAATAAGGAAGATGAGACCCTGTACATGGCAAAGTTGGAAATGGATGAGGAGGCCCGTCCATGGTTGGCACAATACCTGGCAATCCCAGGTACCACCCCTGACTGGTTGACTGCTGGAGCCAAAATTCTGAGGCGGAGTTTAAACTTTGAGGCACGAGGGTGGGAGACCTTTGTATGTAGTAGGTTGGACCCCACGACACATGACAACACCCTTCCTCTTTCCCGGGCTGTTTTGGTAGCTTCGATCATGGCGGGGTACCCAATCAATGTGGGGAATGCAATGTCGAGGATTATCTCCATTGTGGGTGCCGAGCATGACAGAAACTATCCGTTCCCCAGTACCATCACTATGTACTTCCGGGACTTAAAGGTGGAAAAGAGGCCCTTCGATGTCAAAGTCAAAGCGAAGGACTCTTTCTCTTGGTACAACATGCAGGGGGATGATAACCCCAAGAGCAAGAACTTCAAGGGTACAACTACTACTACAATTGGCCAGTCTGAAGAGCCAGTTGTGGTAGTGGCTTCTGCTGAGCCTACCTCGACTTCCACAGATATCCCTCCCGATCCATCCACATCCACAACCATTCCTGCTGGCCCATCCACCTCAGCAGGCCCGGAGATTTCATCTTCCCGGGCCCATCCCATTACTGCCCACAGATTGAGCCAGACACTTATGAGTATCAACAACTGGATGCAGACTGCCTCATCCAAGTTTTCCATTTTGACCACCACTGTAGAGGCTCAGTCGGCTCCTCCAGCTCCACAGGTTCCACAGTCCATAGAGGATGCTCTTAAGGAGATGTTAGATAACCAGAAGAAAATCCTCGACAACTAGAAGAAGCTTGCTGAGGCAGTTGATTCACACAGCAAGGCTCTCAAGGAGCTTGCTAGGGAGCACAAGAAGCTGAGGAAGACACGGGCCTCCAAGGTGTCCGTGAAGGAGCTGAGAGAGGATGTTGACAGACTGAAGTCAGATCACCTGCCTTTAGACTTATTACTCCAGGACCCAGCACCAGCAGCTCATCCACAGCCGGAGCAGTCTCAGAGGCCTCCCAAGAGGAGGAGGATGATTCCTAGAGCAGGTGATGCAGTCATCCAGTTGGCCGACCCAACGGAGGTTTCCTCCAGTCAGACACCGGATGTATCTCAGGAGCCTGTCCAAGTTCAGGCCCAGGTCCCAACAGTAGAGCAGCAGGACACAGGGAACCAGTATGAGGTTCCCGAGCATAGAGGAGACCTAGGGACCACACATGAGCCTATGCAGACAGACAGGCCATATGGAGTTTCCTTATATCCTTAACCCTCTTTTTTTTTATGATTTATTTAGACTAGTTGGCATTGGGGACAATGCCAGCTTTCATTTGAGGGGGTAGGCCCTACATTTTGGATGATTGTATATATTTAACAATTTTTATACCTTCTTGATTTTTCATCTTTGGTTAGTATATATTTTTAACATTTAGCTACAATTCTCGCACTTTTATTTTACTTTTGGTCTGTATATAAAGTTATGTTACATTGTAGATATTCATCCCATCTATTGTATATTCGAAAAATCCACTCTTGTATATATTCATTTTACTTTCCGCAAATTTTTTGTTTTTAGCTTCTTATTTGTGATTCTTAGCTTCTTGTTTTGAAATTTGCAATAAGCCTTTGGTTTTCTTAATGCCAGGGTTCTTTCCAAAGGTGGCGCGTTGTGTGAACCGGGTGGCTCTTCCCGATGATAGATGGCGTGACAACCTTCTTAAGGGTTTGAGCCCGTTTTTGTTTTTGGTAGTTAATAGCTAAGGGTGCCTCGAGCAAAGCTTCTCTTGGGCCTAGCACATTTGCCTTTGATCTTATGGTCAAAGACAATTTGTTGTGTTGAGGATGGTGAAAGTCGTGACCTTGAGACTCTTGTGTTGGCCGATAATCATCAAGTGGTTTTTCGGGACCATTGTGAGCTTAAATCTTATCTAAGGTCGTTGTGGGCCCCCGACTTTGTTTCTTTAGCAACCCCATAGCTTGTGTGGTGAGTAATCGTATTGCAAGTCCATGTCCCGAGCCATTGGTCTAGAACTTGCCCTGAATGTTTGTTGAGGCGAAATCCTAAGTGAATTTTGACTTGAGACATGATTATAGGCTCTCCTTGGTCCAAATGTTAGCTTAAACATTTCCATAACCTACCAATGATAAGATCCCTAGTCAACCCTTTTGAGCCTTAGACCTTTTCCCTTCAATAACCATGATACAAGCCTATACCCGTTTTAAAAGATACCCTCTCTTGGCACCCGATCTTTCCTTTAGCACATGGCAAAAGTATAAGTTTGGGGGGAGAGACGAGGATTGCAACAAAGTGGTAAAAAGGTACAAAAATGAAGAAAAGGAAAGGCAATGAAAAAGAAAGAAAAGCAAAAAAACAAAAACAAAGTTCAATGTGAAAAAGAATAAAAAGGGATTCAAAGAAAAGCAAAGAATGAAAGGTGTGGAAAGTTGAAAAAAGGAGAAAAGGTCTGAAATGCATAAGAAAGAGTGACAATGTGTCTCTCTAACCCCTCAGAAAGAAGTGAAACGACTCAAAGAGTCAAGTGAATGGATGCCAAATGAATCAAAAGAAGTGCTTAAGGGAAGATGGAACCTACTTAGACCAGAACATTTCCTACCCTGAACCAAAAGCCTTCACAATATCTCCACAAAAGCCCTATATGATCTTGAGTTGAATGAAGCTTACATTAGTGGATACTCACATAAGGGGCAAGCATATGGTACCTAGAGCCGGACTTGTGGCTTTTTCTTGAGAGAGATGAGTGAATTCCCATTATCCTCGTTCTGAGTGCCATTATCTTAAAGGTGAGGATTGCTTAGGGAGAGTTGAGGATGTGTGAGTTTGGGTTCCACAATGACCAAAGTAATAGAAAAGAGTTCTTTGATGTGTTGAGTCAATTCTTGATGCTCTTGTGTCACACTTGATCCATGGTGTTTTAAAAGAGTAAATGTGTTAATGATTCATGTGTATTGAGGGCAATTGTTAGTCCCAATTGAGGCTAGTTGAGGTCACTTTAGGACAGTTGAAATTTTTCTTGGACAGTCTCTTAAGGGGTGGGTCTTATTTTGTTTGCTTGAGGACAAGCAAAAGCTTAAGTTTGGGGGAGTTGATAACTAGGGATTTTGACGCATTTTATACTCCTTCTTGCTTATGCTTTGATTAGAAATTCATACAAAATAGTCCCAAAAGGCTCACAAGTTGTGCTTGATTGCAGGTTTGATAATCAAAGTGACGAGATGTCAAAGATCAGCTCAAACGGAGTGAAACTTGCGCAAGTGCCAAACACAAGACAAGCTTAGGCTAAACAGGCCTAGTGCGGCCGCACACCACTTTGTACGGTCTGCACTAGGAGATTCAGAGAGATGATTTTCAGGCCAAGAGGCAGTGCGGCCGCACTACCATTTAGTGCGGTCCGCACTAAGATCAACGCGGCCGCAGTTCATTCTCTGCGGTCCGCGGAGGAGAATCAAAGAGTTGCCATTTTCAGAGTTTCAAGCCTCCGCGGTCCATTTTACGCGGACCGCACTAGAAGCCTCCGCGGTCCATTTTACGCGGACCGCACTAGAAGCCTCCGCGGCCGCAGTCCATTCTCTGCGGTCCGCAATGCCAAGATTCAGAGAGCTATTTTTCAAGGCAAAAGCCCCAGTGCGGACCGCGGTCCATTTTGTACAGTCCGCACTAACCCCGCAAGGCATTTTTGTCCAAATTTTTCAGCCTAGTATAAATAGCTTCTTTTTCCATTTTTAGGGTATCAGATATTGTAATTAAGCAGCTGCACTCGTGGGTTCGACTTTCTAAGCCATTTTGGGCAATTTTAGCTACTTTTAATCATTGAATCTTTGTATTTAACTTAGTGATTAATTAATATGAGCTTGTATTCGTCTATTTCTTGCTTTCTTCTTTAATTATGAGTAGTTAGGCCCATAAGCTAGGGTTGTGGCTCAACCCTAGTGTGGGTAATTGATGGGTCTTGTATTTTAGGGCTAATTTGACTATGGGTATTTGTTATTTGGGCCAATTTCATGGTTAATTTCTGAATTAGTGGTTGCAAATACTAGTTTGTGTTGAGTTGACTTGAGCTCTTCTTGAGAAAGAAAGCCTAAGTCTCCGAAATTGGTCCAAATAAGTGAGAAACTAACCACCACATTTTAAGTCTCAAAAATGCGTAATATTGGTTATCATGAGTTTGGAACAAAGGTTCGCTAGAAGACCTGTGTAGTGTGGCAGGTGGGGGAGCCACGAACACAGGAGCGATTGGTGGTGGAGGGCATGGGATTTGTTTGGGTGGTGGAGGTGGTGGTTCTTGAGAGGTGGTTCCGTAATACTGCTGGTAAGTAGGGAAAGCCGGTGATGAGTTCACTGTGGGAGGATCTTGAGGCTGAGCTAGTGGTGGGAGGTAGGAGGGGTTAGCAAGATAGGCTGGTGGTGGATGTCCCTTTGACCAGGCCTGGTACATCTCGGCCATTTGTTGCTTCAGTTTATACATCTCCTCCTTCATTGCATTAACGTCCACTACTTCCTTCTCCCTGGATGGGTCGACAATGCTTGCTTCCAATTCCTGGTTGACCATGTTTGACTTATGCTTAGAGCGGGTGTTGTAGGGATGGGTTGCCAGAATGCCAGTCAACTTAACCACTTGCCTGGACTCATCAACAACAACTTTGTTAGCGGTTAGGGCATTAACATATAGATAACCGCACATTAGGGAGTGAATGCACCTAAGCAGTTAACCGTTTCTATTATGCCTTTGCTTGGTTGCATGCGTCATCCCGGCTTTTCCTTATTTCTATGTGCCACTTCTTTTTTTTTTTTTTTTATTTTTCCATTGTTTCTTGCCGCTCTCTCTTTTTGCATTTTCTTTCCTATTTTTATTATTTGGTTACAGTCGAATCCTATGGAGATTGCCTACGTATCACGACCCTGCGTGAACCAGACCAAGCGTAGTTCGTGAAGAATAAATGTAAAATAGAAGCAAAATATTTTTGGGAATTTCAATTTTTATTGATAGCAACTACGTCTATTACAAAGACTCAAAGCGGACAGATTAAACAACTAACAGACTCTAATGTAGAAAAGAACTACAGACTCCGCCCTTCCTATTCTAGTTCAAACAAAAATACAGACTCAATTAAGGAAATACAGACTCCAGCAGAAATGGAAATACAGACTCAAATGACAAACTCTAGTAGAAGAAGAAATACAGACTCAAAAGACAATCATGAATACATTAAAGCTCCTGGTGCCCGCGGGACATCGTTCGGTCTCGCCGCGGGCCTATATGCAAGTTCCCCTTGAAGTTTGTCCAGGTCATTCATTATCTGTTTCAGAAATATCATCACTGATGCAAAGAAGGTGGTATGGGTCATGTTCTCACACATTTGGCATTTCCTAGTAATAGAATGAGCAACGGTTAAGATTCTCTCTCTGATTCTGCCTTTTTTCTTGAAGCAACCGCCCTATTTGTTGGGTCCTAGCCTCCAAAGTTTGCTCAGCTGCCTGGTTTTGTTCCCGGAGTTGTTGCAAGTCCATTTCTAATTGTGCCAATGCCATGTAACAATGCTCTCTTTCAACTTTGAATTCTTTTGCCTGTTTGATCATTCTATTCTCTATGGCAATAACCTTTTTCTTCAATCCCGTGACCTCATTATCGTATTCTTCTTTCAACTGCTTAACCATGCGGGCCCGTTCTTTCGCGTTTTTAGCCAATCGTTTCCGAACCCCGGCTAATTCCTTTTCTGCTTTGTTGAGGTCAAAACTGTAGTCATTCACTTTTTGCCTTAGATTTTCTATAAGCTTTGTGTCTTTGGCACTCCTGACGGGATTTTCGGCTGCTAGCTTCATCTTTTGGATTTGGGCTCGTAAGGCTTCATTCTCTTTGGCCAATTTCATTCTCTCACCCTCATCAGCCGCGGTTGCACGCTGTTTTCAAACTGGAGGTTTTGGACCTGTTTTTGCAATGCTCCTATGCGGGCCCTGTATTCATTTTCTTTGGCTAGCCAAGCCCATTGTTCTTGCGATGATTCAGTAAAATCCTGGAGGTGAGGTCTTTTAGCCGGCCTCCCAAATGCAACGTCCCTTCTATTCCAGGCATGGTACTCAGGTGACACTTCTCCTTTAGATCGATCCCATACACAAGTATTTGCTGCCAAGTATTGACATTCGCTCCAAACCTGGCGAACCCTTGCTTCAGGAAACTGTCCATTAGGACCAATCTCAATCACTTGGATGCTAAGATCGTCGTCTTTCGGCACTATCTGGCATCTCCCGAGTTGCCTTAAAACCCGATACGGAGCATAAGGCTGAATGCTTTTAAGACCCATCAAAAGGAAGTGCGGCCCCGTTGCTGGCATATATATAATTTCATCCACAGGCAACCATCCAAGCGTCCACTCTATTTGACAAGCCGTGAGGGACCGAAAGTATGATGTCCAGCCCTGGAATCCCTCGAGCAAGCTGATCCCCTTAATCCTTGTGTAAAACTCTTCTATACATGTTCTCTTTGTGGACCCATAACTCAGAAACTGAGGACGATGGCATAGGTGTTCGGTCATCCACATTTGCAACAATAGATTGCACCCCTCGAAGAAGTCTCCCCCGGCTTTGCAGGCTGTAAGAGCGCGGAAGATTTCGTCTAATATCATGGGCGCAAGAGTGCTTTTGGCTTGAGTGAGTAGAGTGCTGACGACCCAGGCTACTTTTATGTCAATGTTTCCGTCTTTTTGGAAATACCACAAGCCCCAAAAAGACCACCATAAAAGCAAAATGTCTATGCTCCTCCCATTTTTGGCGGTTCCCTTTGCTACATATCTTGTTTTCCGGATTGTTGAAACCTCCTACATGGCCATATCTGTGGTATATAAAGTGTGGTGTACAAAAGCCGTTTGCCAAATCTGCATTGTGGACCGTCCTGCTTATTTTCAGTGAGTCTAAAAATCTATGCACAGCCACAGTTCTCGGGGCAACCAAGTACTTATGCCTTAAAGGAACCTCATCTTTTCCGATGTAGCCGGCTATTTCCTCTAGCGTCGGAGTTAACTCAAAGTCCGAGAAATGGAAGACGTTATGTGCCGGGTCCCAACATGTGACCAACGCTCTGATGATGTCTCCCCGAGGCACAATCTCTAACAAACCGGTAAGCCCTTTCAAATATTTCCTGACCTCATCTTGCCCTTCTCCTCCTAGGTCGTTCCACCACAGACGCAACTCCAAAGGGATTTTATGCATGATTGAAAAGGGTTCATTTTGAGTCGTGCTCATCCTGCACATTTATTCAGGTGATTTAATCACTTATTTGACCTATCAATGAAAAATGATACTATTTTTGTTCAAATTTCCGATTTAAAACAAACGGCCGGTTTTGCAATTACGGCCTTTCAGCACTTCGGGGAGAAGGTTTTAAGGTTGTGCCTGCTAACCGTTGAAATTGACTCAGGGTGGCTATTCTTGAAAAAACAGCCTTCTGGCGCCCTTTTTGGGGACATTTGGCTTATTTTAAACAAGAATGGCGGCAGCCGACTTATTCATGACGAAATTAAAATTGTGGCATTTTTTGCTATTTTTGAAAAGGGGAGGTTGGACCCGATGAGGGTTGCCTACGTATCTCACATCCGGTGAGAATCAAACCTGCGTAGTTCGGGCAAATCAACCTAACTATTTTGGAAAACAAGACTCTTTTTGTTTTTGTTGGCAAATACGCTATTTCTGAAAGCAAGATTCTTTTTCTATTTTCTTTTTCAGTGGCAAATAAAAAAACTAAATTGAAAATAAAACTCTTTTTTTTGTGTTTCTTTTCCATTGGTAAACAAAACAAATTAAAATAAAACTACTTTTCTTCTTTTACTTTCATTTTCTCAAAAATCCGGCAGCATCTCGGCACTACTTGGACATTGGTTTTTCTAGTATAGGTAATTATCTCTCTACACTGCTATTTTCTCTTTTCTTTTTTGTTTTTCCAATTTTTCCCAGATATTCAAAGCCGGTCAGCATGCGAGTCCAAAACAGATAAATGTACAAGTAGGATGCATCAGGATGGTCCATTATTCCGGGTACACCTGTCCTAGACGGACCCAACCCCTGTGTTGAGTCCCCTAAGTCATATGCACGTGATGCAAATAAGCGTTCCAACTAGGGATCCGGCATGAGGTCAAGTTATTCTAGGTTCAAAACCTGGGTATAGGTTCTAGACTGTGTACCCGAGCAGACAACTCGAGTCGAGGAGGGGGCTACGTACCGGGAACCAAAAGTCCATCTGGCTTAGTAACTTGTCCGGCCTCTTTCTTATTATAAGGTATGACACTAATAGAATAGGGAGTCTCCACCAGTGAGCACATCCCCGGAGGTGAGAAGAGAAGGGTTTCGGCACAGTTTATATATACAGTTCAGATAATATCAAAGCGGTAAAAAGCAACATTTTACACGTTTAGCATGAAACATGTAGGAAAATCAGATAAAGCCAAATACAACAATATATCTAAGCTCGAATTCTGAACCCTGAACCAGAGATTCTGGGTTCGTTCCCCACCAGAGTCGCCAGAGCTGTCACACCTCCTTTTTTCCTACACCCCCGGAAGAGGTATAATATAAGGGAGTTATTTCCAACTTGAAGTGACAATCGAAACGGGATTATTATTAAAGATTCAGAGTCGCCACTTGGGGGATTTATGGTGTCCTAAGTCACCGGTTGAATCCCGAATCGAAGAAAATAATGACTCTGTTTAACAGTCCGCGAACCAGAAATCCGAGTAAGGAATTATGTTAACCCGGGAGAAGGTGTTAGGCATTCCCGAGTTTCGTGGTTCTAGCACGGTCGCTCAACTGTTATATTCGGCTTGAATTATCTGATTTTAATCAATTATGAACCTATGTGCAAATTTTAACTTTTAACCGCTTTTGTTCATTTTAATTAAAGAAGATTGCAACGTCGTTAAAACACGTCTTGAACCACGTCACATAAATGTACCCGTGATTTTCGACATATTTTAACTTCGTTGGGATTTGGATTTGGGTCACATAAATGTGCACCCGAGTTTAGGAAAGTAATATTATTAAACACGCGCCTAAAGCAACTACGCGTTTGCAACTTTGCGAGGGCCATGAAATTTGCTAAATGGCACGCCTCGAATTCTAAGGATCAATTCAAACTTAAATAAATATGAGGGCCATGCATTTGTCATTTTTGTTTGGCATGGCGCACCTCAATTCTATTTAAAGGGTATTCAAACTAAAAACTTTGGAGGGCCATTGACTATTTATTTTCTATTATGGCTCGCCTCCCCTAACTAATGGACCTAATCAATTAAACACAGGAGGAGCCCAGTTTTGAGTTCGGATTGAGCCCCTTCGCTTGGTGAGGATATGACCACCCGAATTAGGTGCCCCTCGGGCCAGCTGGGCCATCCATAGGCCCAATTTCCACAGTCAAACGTTTGCATCACCAACCCTTTACAACACTGCAAGAGACCGCAAGATTGAATAGCACCAAAGCTCCCGATTTTCTACTGATTTAAACAAATTATCCATCTTGAACATCCAATTTTATTTTAGCACAAATGATTCAGCTTTGTTACAGGGAGATGTCCAACAACAATTGATACAGCTAATGGGCTCGGCAGGCAAGCCCAACATATCAAACAAGACCTTCTTTCGAAAATGGCCCAGCATCTAGGATAAATAAAATCAAATGCTTGCAGATCTACAGTTGGAAATAAGACTCAATATCGAGTCTTGTCCAACACCCAATTCCAATAGGTTATCGATTCAGGGTATGTCTCCATTAACTAGCGGATTGATAAATGCAACAGAGGTTCAGGCTTCCATTTATTTCCCAAACTAATCTCATAATGCAAACGCTGAGAACTAAAATTCGCATAGACCATGCAGATAACAGTTTCACCCAAGTACACTACAAATTCACCTAAATGCAAAATAAACTTCAGACAACACTTGCCATAGCAACTGAAGAGTGATAAATCTAAGGTAGACTGCCGAAACTATAACATGGGTATACTAAACCCATAAAAATAGAACCCATAGCCACAAACGCTCCTCAAAGCCAACCAATTTCATCAATGAGTTCAACAGTCCTCATACTCAATTATACATGTCAAACTAGGATGAAAATTTCACTTTCAACCATGGTTAAATGAAATCTTAACTCCAGAATAAACAGATTCTCAAATGATTATACTCTAGTAGTTAAGATAGCATGGATGATAAATTAAATACGGTAAAGCTAATCTTATGACTCAATTTACATCCCTCACACAAAACTGAATTTAAACTTCATGTTTATTTCATAAACTTCAAATGTCCCATACAGAGAACCAGGTCCGTAACTTCAGCTTATCATGCCATGAGTTCTGAAGGAAATACCTGGAAGAAGAAAGGAATGAAGAAAAAGGTAAGAGGCAGCAGATTCAGCAAAATAGAACACAGCAGCCAACAGTAATGCCACAGCACAAGGATCAACGAGGAAAGCCCAGCTTTAAGCAATTTTGGACCAACAAAATATTAAATCAAATCCAGCAACTGAAGATTCAACCAAACATGACCCCAAAACTTGAATACCAAATAGGTTCACCTCATTTTTCCCATTTTAGCTGTTCTGGAACTATTTTAGAGTACTATCTCAGGAATTTTTAGGTATTTTATCAATGAAACAGTAGATTTCTAACCCCAGCCGCCCCAGTTTTCTTATGTTTTTTTTAGCTCTCTCCTTCTTGCCTTGAAAGGCAAGAATGCCAGGCTTTATAGGCCAGCAAAATAGGGCAGCCTTTTCATTCAACTATTCACCCTTTACCCCCTTTTAACTTTCTTTTTATTCAATTTCACCCAAGTTAAGCTTCTAATTCTGAAAATACCCCTTTTCCTCCCCCAGATAATATCTAAAATTCCCTCCTCTCTCCTCACATGTCACCCCAACCTTATCCTCTAGAAGCATCTTCTTATAACAGAAATTATTCCCTATCTCAAATCACCAAAACACCCTTGAACAGCCCTGAAATTACTTACTCCCATGGGTCAATTGACCCTGGGATTAACCCCAAACCAGACTTGCTTTTTTCTTTCTTTTGGGCTTTCAAATTACCCAAAACCCAACTCAATTCAATAATTCCAATGACCCAGCCCAAAATTTAAATCAGCAGAGAATATATACCAAACAATTGAAAAATAAAGATAAACAGAGGAAGGATTTAACTAATTTAATCATGAAAATTTAAGTAAATACGAGTAACAGGCTTATGCAAAAAAAAAATCATTTCAAACGGATGAACAAAATCAAAGCACAAAAGGAGAGCAGGAGAATCGTGGAGATTGAGCGACGAACAAAGAATGGAGAATAGGAGAAAAACGAAGTACCTAGCAACAGACGCCAATGAACATGATTTGAAAGAATTCGAACTTCTTTGCTTCTGAGCCGAGATTAGCCTCAATCACGCGTTCTTATCAAGAACGGACGAATAAGGCTAGTCTCAATTCAAAACTTCTTGGCAAAACTGGGCAGATCGTCACCTCTCTTCCCCCTTTTCAAATTCGGACTAAACTCTGTTTGGTAACGAATTGAAGAACTATGGTGAGAGACTGAAGGTCATGGGTGAAGGAGGATTGTCTGATGGAGTTTTGGTGATGATTTGAGCTCCGCCGCCGGCCGGAGATGGTGAATAAGTTCAGGGCGGCGGGTCTTAGGGTTAGAGATGATAGAGATGAAGTGAAGGAGTGGTTGAACTGGTTTGTCTCTGAGGGAATTTGGACAGTCTTAAACGACATTGGAGATGCGTTTTAGGCCGTTTGATGAAACGAGATGAAAGGCTAGGATTTGTTGAAGCTAATCAAACTCAAAACGACGTCGTTCTGCTCTTATACTACGTCGTTCCTAGGCGGGGGAAACCGGACCGGGTTGGACGTGTTCTGGGCTGGATTTTCCGGTTTGGGTGGGATTGGGCTGGTTATATGATTTGGGATTGGCCCAAAACTGATTCACTCCTTTTTAATTTTTTTTCATTTTCCATTCTTTTTCTTTTATTTTTTCAAAATTAAACTAAAAATCCTAAATTAATTCTAAAAACCAAATCAACCTACCCAACTATGATAATCAACACCATTAATTGAATACCAAAAAGAAAACTAATCAAAATTCCAAGCTAATATTAAGCAAATCAAACAAATCAATTTTTTTTGTGATTTTTGTATTTTGTAAAACCCTAATTACCAATTAATCTAATATATCTAAAATTAAATCCTAAATGCAAATGCAATACGTATTTTTGTATTTTTTTTATATGAATAAAAATGCACGGACAAAATGCAAGCAATTAACATAAAATGCCACAAAAATCCACAAAATTCAAAAATAAAAGAAATCCTTTGTTTGAATTTATAGGAGTGATTCATGTAGGGCAAAAATCACGTGCTCACAGCTGCCCCTCTTTGCTCGGAAACACGAAGAGTTTTCGTGCAAAGATAATTGAGCAAATACGAGCGATTTTTGCCCGTTTGAATACTCCGTGTGAAGCATTTTTGAAAGAGTTGACCGCACCCTGCTTCTGAGGTTGCCTACATATCCTTGGCTAAAAAGGAATCAGGTCAGTGTAGTTCGGGAAGGTCTGGTAGCTGGGACTACCATGAAGCTGTGGTTTCACTGTTGCTGTTGCTGTAGCTACTGCTTACTGAACCCCCTTATTACACCGTGTCAAAATAAAAAGAAGCTAGACTAATCTATGATCTATGAATTACAAAAGATCCTATCTATATCTTCAAACTACTCCTGTGTTTCTTGTTGCCTTGTTGTCTTGTACTCTCTTGGTGAAATCCATTTGTTGCCGCTTTGAATTATAAACCGAGATGCTTTTCCCTGTCTTCAGGTGGATGCCTGACTGCTGAACTTGATATGGCTTCAAAACTTGAAATGTATTCCTCTGCTATACAGGCGGACTCCTGACTTCAACACTTGAAATGTATTCCTCTATTATACGGGCGGGCTCCCGACTTCAAAACTTGAATGTATTCCTTTGTTATCTGGGCGGGCTCCCGACTTCAAAACTTGAATGTATTCCTCTGTTATACGGGCGGGCTCCTGACTGCTGACTTGAAATGTATGCCTCCGTTCTCCAGGCGTGCTCCTCTGTTCTTCAGGCGGGCTCCTGATTGCTAAAACTTGAAATGTATGCCTCTGTTCTCCAGGCGGGCTCCTGATTGCTAAAACTTGAAATAAATGCCTATGTTCTCCAGGCGGGCTCCTGATTGCTAAAACTTGAAATAAATGCCTCTGTTCTCCAGGCGGGCTCCTGATTGCTAAAACTTGAAATAAATGCCTCTGTTCTCCAGGCGGGCTCCTGATTGCTAACACTTGAAATAGATGCCTCTGTTCTCCAGGCGGGCTCCTGATTGCTAAAAGTTGAAATAAATGCCTCTGTTCTCCAGGCGGGCTCCTGATTGCTAAAACTTGAAATAAATGCCTCTGTTCTCCAGGGGGCAGGCTCCTGATTGCTAAAACTTGAAATGTATTCCCTTATTCTCCAGGTGGGTGCCTGATTGCCAAAACTTGAACTGTATTCACTTGTTCTCCAGGTGGGAGCCTGATTGCCAAAACTTGAACTGTATTCCCTTGTTCTCCAGGTGGGCGCCTGATTTCAACAAAATAGGCAAACAAAGAAGATTTTCTGCCCCAGTTTGGTGGCTGGGCACAGATGTGAGTGTTAAGCTGAATTGTTCTACCAACTATTATAAGAATTTGAAAGCAAAGTCCTATTATCCAGGGAGGTCCTGACAACTCCTAACAATTACGAACCTAAGTTATATCTTCTAAAGGTATTACCCCTACTACATTTGTTATCTAATAGGTCTTAACTACTCCCCATTATCCAGGAGGGTCCTGACAACTTCTAGTTTAAAAAAACAGTTTTAACCTAAGTAGACCTTGTTATCTATATCTTGTTATCTAAGCAAACCTTAAAACTACGTCCCATTATCCAGGAGGGTCCTGAAAATCAAAATTCAAGTATTATCTTAAGAGTGCCAATTCTACGGCTGAATTATACTATCCCACAACAGTATCTTGTTATCTAAAGGAGATCTTAAAACTGTGTCCCATTATTTAGGAGGGTCCTGACAACTCCTAATTGAATCCTATCTTAAACAGGCAACTTTCAAACCAACTTATGTTCCTTGGGGTACATTTATGCGAAATTTTGCTACTCATGATTGTTTTGAAATTTAAACTAAGTCCCATTTTCCAGGAGGGTCCTGAGAGTTTATGGTCAAACCTGTTTTGGTGCTTGCTTTATCCCTTAAGGAGGGTTTCTCCGAAACCAACGAAAAAACTTTCTTCCCCTGTTTCAATCAAAGAAAAATCTTGTCAGTTTAACATGGTGGTTAGTTGATGGCACTCTTGCTGAAGACGTCTCCGCTGCTGTATTTTGCCTCGCCTTGCTTCTTGAACTTGCCTTGAACCGCTTTGGCTTCCTGACAGACTTTCAAAATCCCCATGACTTTTGATGACTCGAGTGTTCTATCCCATCCTGTTGTTTTACATTTCTGACCCCTTTATCTGAAACTTTGCCTTTCCCCACAAAACTATCTGGCCAATCCACCGGCGACACTTCCAATAATCCTTTGCATTTTGACATCTTTGGTATATTCCGGCCCTATTGTGCTTTGCAACTGGGAAACTGGTAGTTAGCCTTCACATCCTTTCCTCTTTGTTTCGAACAAGACCGACATTGAAACATCTTAAAGAACAAACCTCAAAAGAATGAAATGCAATGACCTTGAGAGTTAAGGATAAAGAGAATCCAAAACCGGACGATTTATAAAAGGAAAGAAAAGAAAAGAGACTTATCTGAGTGGAACAGCTGGTGTCATTGATCATGCCATGCATTTTGGACTAACCGGCCCAATCTGTCCAACCGATCAACTTTCAATTGCCATGCTTTGTTTCCCCAGAATTCCATAACCTGATTTCTTCAACCCAAACCTCAACCTTATTCATCTTGCAATGTCTTGAACAGCTTTCAACCATAGCCTCATCTCATTTGTCCATCTGAAAACTTACTTTCGCCTTAAGGTGCCCGTGAGGGTTTTCACCAATAAGACTCTCTCATTTCTAATTTCCCTCAACTCACTTCGCCTTACGGTGCCTGTGAGGGTTTTCACCAATAAGACTCTCATTTTTATTTCTCTCAACTCACTTCGCCATAAGGTGCCCGTGAGGATTTTCACCAATAAGACTCTCTCATTTTCATCATTTTTTTACTTGAACTAGAGTGTTGCCCCTGACATGAATTACCTTTACCCGCTTGACTTGGCATTTCTTGAAGACCGATCGGAAGGTCTTCCTTTGGACCGTAATGCAGGCTTTTGGACGGGGTTAGAAAGAAAGGGTATCAAAGGCTCAAAAACAATTCGACGTGGGTTCATAACTACAACTTTCGGAATCAAATCTCTTGCACAACCACAACTTCTGGCCCAGTTTCTTCCTTGGGGACTTCTGGACTTTTATTTCGGTGTGACTGAACCCCAGAGAGAGGCTGCCTATGTACCCTTTCAGGATCAAGTCAAACGTAGTTCAGGTCATAGGCATTACTTTGCTGTTGCAATCTTTCATTTTCTTCCACTTCCTTTTCTTTCTTTTCATTTCTTTTCTTTTCTTTTCTTTTCTTTTTTCTTTTCATTTCTTTTTTTCTTTTCTTCATTTTTTTCTTTTCTTTTCTTTTTTCTTTTTCCCTTTTTCTTTTTCTTTGTTTTTCTCTCTCTTTTCTTTTTTCGTTGGACTGTGTTTTCTTATTTCTTCACTGATTTGCCTTGCTCGAGCTTCCGAGTTGTTATTGATTCCGAAAGAGGGGTACGAAAGAAATTAAATGAGGCTCAAAAGGGGTAACAAAGGATAAAGTGTTTGGATAGCAGAACAAAATGCCTTCATCATTTCAATCTCAAAAAATATGCCAAATACTATAAAGTACAATTAAACCAAGAAATCATACGTAGTATCGCTTGACTGCATCGGAGTTGATAGCCATTTTTACACATTTTCCTTCCACATCTGTCAAATATAATGCGCCATTGGGCAACACTCTGGTTACAACAAATGGCCCCTGCCAGTTCGGGGCGAACTTTCCTTTTGCCTCAGCCCAATGAGGTAAGATACGCCTCAACACCAATTGCCCTACTTCGAATTTCCGCGGACGCACCTTCTTGTTATATGCTCTTGCCATCCTCTGTTGGTACAACTGACCGTGACACACAGCTGTCAATCTCTTTTCATCAATCAAACTTAGTTGTTCCAAGCGGGCTTTAACCCATTCAACATCATCAATTTCCGTCTCGGCGATGATCTGAAGAGACGGGATTTCAACCTCTGCGGGTATTACTGCTTCAGTTCCATACACCAGTGAATAAGGAGTTGCCCCTACTGAAGTGCGGACAGTAGTGCGATAGCCTAAAAGGGCAAAAGGTAACTTCTCATGCCATTTCCTTGACCCCTCTACCATTTTCCGAAGTATTTTCTTGACGTTCTTGTTAGCTGCTTACTGCTCCATTTGCCTTAGGACGATATGGGGTGGAATTGCGGTGCGTGATCTTAAACTGTTGGCATGTCTCGGCCATCAAATGACTATTGAGATTGGCACCATTGACTGTGATGATTACCTTCGGGATCCCAAACCGACAGATGATAGTCGAATGCACAAAATCGACCACTGCCTTCTTGGTCACAGATTTGAAGGTTTTTGCTTCAACCCACTTAGTGAAATAATCAATAGCTACCAGAATGAACCTGTGCCCATTTGACGCTGCTGGCTCGATCGGCCCAATGACATCCATTCCCCAAGCAACGAACGGCCATGGTGCTGACATTGTATGCAATTCAGATGGTGGAGAATGAATCAAATCTCCATGTACCTGACATTGATGACACTTGCGCACGAAACTGATGCAATCTCGTTCCATAGTAAGCCAATAATAACCTGCTCGGAGAATCTTCTTTGCCAATACATATCCACTCATATGAGGTCCGCAAACTCCCGCATGTACCTCAGCCATGATAGTTGTAGCCTGTTTAGCATCCATGCATCTCAACAATCCAAGATCTGGAGTTCTCTTGTACAACACTCCTCCACTGAAGAAAAATCTGCTTGCCAAGCGTCGAATTGCTCTCTTTTGATCCCCTGTAGCTTGTGCTGGGTATACTCCCACCTGGAGATATTCTTTGATATCATGGAACCACGGCTCACCATCAAGTTCTTCTTCCACCATATTACAATAGGCATGCTGATCTCGGACCTGAATCTGTAACGGGTCCACATAAGCCTTGTCTGGATGATGCAACATTGACGCAAAAGTGGCCAAAGCGTCGGTAACCTCATTGTGAATCCTTGGAATGTGCCTGAAGTCTATTGATTGAAACTGTTGACAAAGTTCATGCAAACACTGCCGGTACGGTATAAGCTTCAAATCTCGTGTCTCCCATTCACCCTGAATCTGGTGTACCAGAAGATCCGAGTCACCCATGACCAAAATTTCCTGGACACCCATGTCTATAGCCAATCTCAAACCCAAGATACACGCCTCGTATTCAGCCATGTTATTGGTGCAATAGAAACGAAGTTGAGCAGTGACAGGGTAGTGTTGCCCTGTCTCAGAAATCAGTACTGCTCCTATCCGAACACCCTTGGCGTTGGCAGCTCCATCAAAGAACAGTTTCCACCCTGGCTTCTTGACCTGTTCTAATCCTTCAACATGCATTATTTCCTCGTCGGGGAAGTATGTTTTCAAAGGCTCATATTCATCATCAACTAGATTCCGGCCAAATGATCAGCCAGCGCCTGCGCTTTCATTGCAGTCCGGGTCACGTAGACAATATCAAACTCCGTGAGCAGAATTTGCCATTTCGCCAACCTCCCTATGGGCATGGGCTTCTGAAAAATATACTTCAACGGGTCCAGCCGAGAGATGAGATAGGTGGTATAGGCTGACAAGTAATGTTTTAACTTCTGCGCTACCCAGGTTAAGGCACAACACGTCCTCTCAAGTTGAGTGTACTTTACCTCATATGATGTGAACTTCTTGCTGAGGTAGTAAATTGCCTGCTCTTTCCTTCCTGTGATGTCATGCTGCCCCAGTACACAACCAAAAGAATTATCCAGCACGGTCAGATAAAGGATCAAGGGTCTTCCCGGCTCCGGCGGGACCAACACAGGTGGACTAGCCAAATACTCCTTAATCTTGTCAAATGTTTCTTGACATTCATCCGTCCATCTGACCGCAGCATCTTTCTTTAGCAGCTTGAAGATCGGCTCGCAAGTCGTTGTAAGCTGGGCAATGAACCTGCTGATGTAATTCAACCTGCCAAGCAAACTCATCACATCTTTCTTGTTCCTTGGCGGTGGTAGCTCCTGAATGGCTTTAATCTTGGACAGGTCTAATTCAATACCGCGCCGACTTACCACGAATCCCAACAACTTCCCAGATGGGACTCCAAACGCACACTTTGCTGGATTAAGCTTGAGGTTGTTCCTGCGGAGCCTTTGGAAGAATTTCCTCAAGTCCTTGACATGATCACATTGTTTTCTCGACTTTATGATCACGTCGTCTACATAGACCTCAATTTCCCGATGTATCATGTCATGGAACATGGTGGTCATCGCCCTCATATACGTTGCTCCTGCGTTCTTCAACCCAAATGGCATGACTCTATAACAATACGTTCCCCAAGGTGTGATAAATGCCGTCTTTTCCGCATCCTCCTCATCCATCAAAATCTGGTGATAGCCCGCATAACAATCCACGAAGGAACCAATCTCATGTTTGGCACAATTGTCAATCAATATGTGGATGTTTGGTAGTGGGAAGTTGTCCTTCGGACTTGCCTTATTGAGATCCCGGTAATCTACGCACACTCTGGTCTTTCCATCCTTCTTTGGCACAGGCATGACATTGGCTAACCAAGTGGGATACCGCGTGACCCGGATGACCTTTGCCTCAAACTGCTTGGTGACCTCTTCTTTGATTTTCACACTAATGTCTGTTTTAAATTTCCTTAGCTTCTGCTTGACAGGAGGGCATGCTGGGTCAGTGGGCAATTTGTGGACCACCAAATCAGTGCTTAAACCCGGCATGTCGTCATATGACCATGCAAAGACATCTTTGTACTCAAACAGTGCTTTAATTATCTCTTCCCTGAGCTAAGGTTCCAAATGGACACTTATTTTCGTTTCTCGCACATTCTCCTGATCCCCTAAATTGATTGCCTCTGTGTCATTCAGATTTGGTTTGGGTTTCTCTTCAAAGTGGCTTAATTCTTTACTGATTTCCTCAAAATCTTCCTCATCATCATATTCTATTTCGTCATCACACTCAATTTCTTGTATTATTATGTCTGAGTTAGATTGGCATTTAAGACTGGGCCGAAGACTCCTCATGCATGACACATCACTGAAACCAGCGTAAAAGGGACTGTACAAGAAAGAAAAGAAAGGCAAAAATAACAACTATCAGGAATGAAAAAGAGGGAAATTGCATTTCATTAATATTTAAGATAACAAGGTTTAACTCATCCAAACGGACGGAACATAGCATCCGAATTACAACCTTGGAAATAATCCAGATTAAACTGAAAGGAAATCAAAACTAACTACCAAGACTCCCTCCGGGTAGGAAGGGGAGTTGCTTCCCAACTGTTAAGCTTTGCCTGGGGCCCCACGAACTGAACATCTGCTTTGCTTGGACCCCCTCCGGCCTCCAATACATTCACCTCATCAAACAACTTTTCAAACCTCTTAATCAGCTCCTTGTCGGGATCAACCACACCACTGGGCATTGCTGTTGCTAGGCGCTTCTTAGTACCAAGCCTGACAGAGGAACGGGAAAGGCGGGGAATAGGTTTTGGAAGGGTCCATGCTTTCTTTTTCATTTTTCTAGCTCGCCTTATGTCTGCAGCAGTGGGCTTGAAACCTAAACCAAAAGTATCCAGGTTTGCAGGAAGGGATACAGGCTGTATGATGCCTTGTAAAGAAGCACCCAAGCCTTTTCCAGGTACAAATCCGTTCTTCAGCATTTCCGACGCAACCATGACGGATGCAGCAGCTACCTTTGGCACAGGAATACACTTCCCTTCCGGGATCTTTTCAACCGATACCGTATCAAAGACTTGATAAACCCATGGACCTTTGTCATCCTCAGCTTCTATGAAAGGCACAATGGCACCACCCAGAGTACACGAACTATCTTCCCCATGCACCACAATCTCTTGCCTGTCCCACTCGAATTTAACCATCTGGTGCAAGGTAGATGGCACTGCCTTTGCTGCATGGATCCAGGGTCGGCCTAACAAGAGATTGTAAGAGACAGCCACGTCGAGCACCTGGAACTCCATAGTGAATTCAACCGGACCTATTGTCAGTTCCAACACTATATCCCCAACTGTGTCCTTGCCTCCTCCATCAAATCCTCGCACGCAAATACTATTCTTGTGGATTCTCTCACTGTCCACCTTTAACTTTTCCAGGGTGGAGAGAGGGCAAATGTTTGCACTGGACCCGTTATCAACTAGCACCCGGGTGACCACAGAGTCTTCACATTTCACCGTGAAGTAAGTGCTTTATTATGTTCAGTGCCTTCCAAAGGCAGCTCATCATCAGAAAATGTAACCCTGTTGACTTCAAAAGTCTTGTTTGCTATTTTCTCTAAATGGTTCACAGAAATCTTATCGGGAACGTGGGCCTCATTCAGAATTTTCATCAATGCCTGGCGGTGCTCATCTGAGTGGATCAATAATGATAGCAAAGAGATTTGCGCCGGGGTCTTTCTCAACTATTCTACAATGGAATAATCCTGTGCCTTCATCTTCTTCAAGAATTCTTCTGCCTCTTCCTCAGTTACAACTTTCTTCATTGATACTGGATTATCTTTGGTGAGTTTAGCCTTTCTCAGCTCGTCAGGAGCAAAACATCTTCCTGAGCGAGTCAGTCCAAGGGTTTCACAAACTTCTTCCTTAACTTCCTTTCCCTGATACATCACTGTCACTCGGCCGTAATTCCATGGGATGGCCTTTTCACTGATTACTGGTAGCTGAGTCACTGGCTTGATGACAACCAGCTCTGTGCGAGCCCCTTTCACAATCACAGCGGGCTTGACAGCTGCCCCGGACACTACCACTTTAACTGGTTCTTGTTTTTCTGCAACACTGCTCAAAAGCTCTTTCTTCATTACTACAACTGGTTTGCCAACTGTTTCTCCTACCTTGATCGATGCTTTCTCCTTTGCTAGTTTCTCATTTGATCTATCCTAACTAGCCCTGATCATCATTACGGTTTGTGACAGCTTCTTATGCTCTCCCTTTTGGATTAGCTCGATCATATGGGTCTCGTGATGAGTTGGTAATGGATTTTGGGTGATGTTAGGCGTTTTTGGGGCTTGTACTTCAATTCGGCGGGTATCAATGAGCTCTTGGATAGCCGTTTTCAAGTGCCAACATTTTTATGTGTCATGTCCTGGTGCACCTGAGCAATATTCGCAACTCACAGAGTGGTCCAGATTCCTTGGGGGAGGATTTGGCAATTTGGGTTCAATCGGATTCAGCATGCCTAACTGTCTCAATCTATGGTACAAGCTAGTATAAGATTCACCCAAGGGAGTGAAAGTCTTCTTCTTTTGCAACCTATCATTCTTGAATGCAGGGTTAGGTCGAAAACCGGTTCCAGCGGGATTTCTGTTGGTTCTTGGGGGTGGGTAGGTGCTTTGTGCTGGGTAAGTATTTTGTGGGGTGGGTGTGCGCCATTGTGCGTGGGTAGGAGGTTGGGGGTATGTTTGGGCATGGTGAACAGAGAAATTGGGGACAGGAGGTGGGTAATAGTGCTGCGGTAGGCCATATGGGGTGTGTGGGTACGTTTGGGGGTGGGGGCGAGGTTGGTGATAATATGGTGATGAACCTCTGGACCAAGCTCTCGATTCCACTACTACAACCTTTCTTTCTTCTTCTTTCCCAATACTCCTCCAGTGCCGCTCTGAATAGCCTGAGTAGTTGCTTTGATTGCTGAATAGCTCATAATTTTGTTAGACTTGAGACCCTCTTCCACCATACTTCCCATTTTTACTACCTCGTTGAAAGTTTTTCCCACTGCTGACACCAGGTGACCGTAATAGGTAGGCTCCAAAGCCTGTAGGAAATAATCAACCATCTCGCTCTCTTTCACTGGAGGATCGACTCTTGCCGCCTGCTCTCTCCACCGAAAACCATACTCTCTGAAGCTTTCTCCAGGCTTCTTCTCAATTTTAGTTAGTGACACAATGAATTGGGGCGTACTCAAGAGATTAATAGCCCCAATTAAAGGGTTAAACCTCGAGAGAGTAATACCTGAATTGAACCCTAGTTGCTTGTGCAAATTTGCATACCCAATTGGTCTTGAGAAAGCCCATTCGGGCAAAATCACTTGAACCACCGAGAGGTGTAGAGTGGGTAAAGTCGTGCAACGGTTATAACATATTCCCCAAACATGTCAAACGTGCTCTAGATTCAAGTACCCGTCAATTGACCACTTAGGCGGTAGTCACTACCCTAGTACCTTTTAAACCTATTTGAACAACTTGTAGCATTATAACTCTTAGCATAATTTAGTTGCAATTACCAATTGTAGTTTGATAATAATAGAAGTAAACAAAAACCCCAAAAAATGAATAGAAGTGAAATTAAGAACATATACGCAATTCTACACTAGATAGATACTCGATTCCAAATTCTAGCTCTTTGTGGATTCGATCCCGACCCAAAATCGGGTAAAAGCTGCTTCGACCCTCTTTCACTGCTTAAATAGTAGTGCGGAGTAGGCCGCGATCAAAGCACCTCAAGGCCATGAAGAAGGACTGTGGCTGGGGGGTGGGGGGATAAGGTCGTGGTACAGATCCCTACCCCCGAGGAGAGTATCACTAGTCATGTGGAAGGGTTCTTAAGTGTTTACACTTACCCCTTCACGTTGGGTCCCCTCGATCCAGTTGTGATCGACTTCTGCAAGAGGTATCAGGTCAGTCTCGGCCAGATCCATCCTTCTTTCTGGCGTATAGTGATTATGCTTCGCTATTTCTCCAGCAAGGCCGAGGGGCTAGAATTCACCCTCAATCACCTCATCCGATTGTATCGACCTCAGCTTTTTTGAGGGTTGATCAAGCTCCAACACCGATCGAACAAAGCCTTCTTCGCTACCAATAACGAGGATAACGACCGGGGCTGGATGAGCCGGTTCGTACAAGTGAGGACCTCCGACGTCATCCGGAGGGGAAAATGTCGTTCCTAGAGAAGTGGAACCCCGATCGTAAGTGAAGTTTTTCCCTAGTAGCTTCTATTATTCCGTTTTCGCATTGTGTGATGCCTTCATCTTTTTTGCAGCGGTTGCTTGGATGCCTCATGCGATTGTCAACCTCGAAGACTGGGTCAGTAAATTAGCTGCGGCCTCCTCGTATAACGAACGCCGATGGCGTGACTTGGTGAGGGGCAAATGGGAAGCCAAACACCACGGTAAGTTCCTCTCATAAGTTTTCAATGCTTCCTTTTACTGGATGCATTACTTTTCTCATACCCATTTTTCACTCATACAGGCATTGGAGATGTCTCTGAAATGAGGCCAGCCCCGCCCGGGGAGGAGACCAAGTCCCCGATTCCGAAATCGGGGAAAGATAATAAGAGAAAAAGGGTTTCGAAGCTCGAAGACCCCCAAGATGGAAGGGGTCCTACTGGAAGACGTAGGAGGAATCTTATCCATGTGGACTTAGACTCAGTCCACCAATTGAACGACGAAGAAGAAGACGAGGGCGAAGAATCGGTGCTGGTGACCCAAACCAGGAAACCAACCGAAGCCGTCAAGCCCTCCGAACCGAAGATCCTGCCTCGTGGTGAGGAGACTCCGAAGAAAGACGCGGGCAAAGCCTGTGAATCACTCGAGGTCGAAGTTATTCCTCGACCATCAACAAACATACCAAATGGGACAGGTTCTGAAATCCCCATAGATGAACAGAGCGCCCCCGAGGGATTTGCTCGGGGCCATGACAATAGGTCACTCTCCTCCTCTACCGGCTTATTCCGAGGAGGCAATAAAGGAAGCCCGAGCTCTGTGAACGCCTGACTTAAGCGGAGTCCCCGGTGAAGATGATCCCTTCCGGGATTGCTTTACTAGGGTCGATGATGCTGCCGATCTCAATGATACATCTACTATCTTCGAAGAGGCTCAGCGTCTTTTCTCTCAAGTAAGCATTAATCCCTATCATTGCAATTTCTTCTTCTCCCCTTATCCTAACTGACATCTCTTTTCCTACATAGTCCTTCACCAGGTTTAAGGTCGACCTGAGCCAATATGAGGCCGAGCTCAAGAAGACCTCGGATGAAAGAAAGGCCCTAAAGCTCCTTTGCAGTCAAAAGGAGGAGGAACTTAAGGACCTTCGGGCTGACTTGGCCAAAACTCTTAAAAATGAGGCCGAGATAGACAAGCAGGTAACTATTATTTTGAAAGAGTATGGTCTACTCGACCCAACTGTGGAGGCTAACACTTTAGTGTCTTAGCTGCAGCAAAAACTGGAGATGATTGGGCTGCTTCGCAGGGAGGTCGATCAGGTTAAGGCCGACTGCAACCAGTGGAAAGAAAATATGGATCAGCTTGCTGCGAAAAAAGAGGCCGCTCTAGCCAAACTAGCCTTGGTTGAGACCCAGCTCCGGAGCATTAAAGAGAAAAATTTGGCCCAGGCCAAAAGTATTGACGAGATCGAGGCCAAACTAGCCGAAACCAGGGTTGAGGTTGCTGAAGCCAGGGCGAAGGTTGAGAAGACGAAGGCCATGGCCGATAAAACCATTACCGTGTACTTAAGAGATGCCGAGGCTGCTCAAATGGAGATAAAAGAAGCCTCCGACTGGGAGAAACGGAGCAATGACTTGGCCAAGTGCCAATCTCAGAGGGAGACTCTTGAAGAAATCCATGCTCGAGGTTTTGACCTCACCGAAGAGATAGCACAAGCAAAGGCGCTCGAAGCCGATGCCAAGTTTCTCATCTCCTCCGATGACGACGAAGGTAGCCAAGACGGGTCCGGTAATGAAGATGGGCCCGAAGAGGTAGCTGCTCCCGAGGAAGAGACCAGTCCTGTGCATAGATAGGATTTTTCTCTCTTTTTGTACTTTTCTTTTTGTAAGACCTTTTGTCGGTCTCTTGTACATATCTCGTTTCAAGTATATAGAAAAAGAATTTCCCTGAATGTTTTCTCAATGTTTCTTGCCTTTACAAAATTCTTGTATTCATTCTTTGAGCGGTATGCTCGAGATTTCATCTCGGATGGTTTCTTCGAAGTTGTCGTGGTCAAGTTCGAATAAGGTTCGAACTTTGGGGCATAGACCCTTAAGGGCTTGTGCCGGATAATGGTGAGTCCCCGAGCCATAATCAAGTTATTATTTATTTGGGCTCAGGATAATCAAACCCTTGGATTCGGATAGGGTGAGAACAAGATCTCGAACCCTAAATGTATCGGCCCTTAGGATCTTTTAGGTCGGGCCATTATGGCCTCCAAGAGATTGCTATTATTTCCCATTTTCGGCTTAGAAGACTTAGTAAAAATTTATAAATGCCTTGGCATGTATTTTTTACCCATTGGGTTTTTTGAGGGTTTAGTGTCGATCGAAACCATTTTGTTTTTTGTGCCTTAGCACAAGTTTGTATGTGAATAATTCAATACCTCTTAAGGTTTTTCAAGGGTTGCTTTTATCGAAGCCCTTTGATTATATTGCCGAGGGTAGCCTTTATTAACCGATTTTTATAAAATTCGAAGGCCTGTTTTTATTGCGGGGTTTGAACGTCTCTGAGCCGCATTATTTCGGTTGTAGCCTTTATTTCGGTCGTAGCCTTTAATATGGCTGTAGCCTTCGGGTGTGTCTCTTAGACTTGTTTCCCGATAACATTTTGAACTTGTTCGAAATGTTAGTCCCCGAGTATGATGGCCTTGGCCTTTACGTCGAGGGATTCCTCTTTGAGGTCTTGTGAACTCGAGTTTAGACAACTCGAATGTGTTGACCGTCGATGACAGTCCCCGAGTATTCGAGATGTATTTGTGTTTTGGCCCTTGAGCCGTTCACAGAATCACAAGTATGGAGTTCATATAGTAGCAAATTTCTTTGAGACACAAAGTGTTCGATATAGAAAGAATGCTTCTTTGAATAATTCATACATGCGTACATGTTTTGCCATCGGGGCTCGACTATTCTATACGGACACGGTTCATCTGACCGTTTGGCTCATTACAAAGTTTTCCTATCGAGGACCTCTTTGGCGTGAAGTAGTTTCCTCGAAAATATAATCTTCGAGGGTGATGCCCCCCAGTATTTGAGGTTGATTGAAAAGAAGCCTTGGATACTGTTGAATTCTCCTTACGTAGCACATAGTTGTTGCCTCGTTAAAAACCTCACCGGAAAAACTCATTTGGGATAAAACCCGATCTAAGGGAAAAAGAGTGCAATGCGTGCTTTAAAACCTAAGGTCTTCGTGTAGAAGGGTGCCCTCGACGTCATCGGTCGAACATCTGCAATGAGTTAGTATTAAATATAAATGGAAAAAGGGGGGAAGGTCATACCTTAGCAATAATATCGCTTCAGTAACGATACATTCCAATTGTTTGGAAATTGTTCGCCTTTCATCGTGCCAAGTTGGTAAGATCCTTTCCCGATGACTCGGTACGATCCTTCCCAATTTGGGCCTAGTTTCCCTTCGTTCGGGTCTCGAGTATTGAGGGTGAGTTTCCTTAGAACTAAGTCCCTGATTCCGGAGTGTCGAAGGTTGGTTCTTCTATTATAGTATCTCTCGATTCTTTTTTTCTACGCAGCTATCCGAACAAGTGCAGCTTCGCATTTTTCATCCAGTAACTCGAGGCTAGTATTCATAGCCTCGTGATTTGATTTCGCCGATGCATATCGAAATCTGGCACTGGGTCTGGAATTAAGGCCTCGGAGCCATATACTAAAGAGAACGGGGTTGCCCCCGTGCTGTACTTCGATGTCGTTCGATATGCCCAAAACACTTCGGGCAGAACTTCTCTCCATTTTGCTTTTGAGTCGTTCAACCTTTTCTTTAAGTTTTGAATGATAGTCTTGTTTGTCGATTCGGCCTGTCCGTTTCCACTCGGGTGGTATGTCGTTGATAAGATCATTTTTATTTTGTGTGCTTCGAAGAACTCCGTTACCTTATTGCCAACGAATTGCTTCCCGTTGTCACATACGTTTTCGGCAGGTATCCCAAATCGACACACGATGTGGTCCCAGATGAATTCTATAACTTCTTCTTCGCTGACCTTCTCGAAGGCCTGTGCTTCCACCCATTTAGAAAACTATTCAGTCATAAACAAAATGAATTTAGCTTTACCTGGGGCCGTTGGTAGAGGGCCGACGATGTCCATTTCTCATTTCATGAAAGGCCACGGGGACAGGACTGAATGAAGTTGCTCCCCGGGCTGATGAATCATTGGTGCAAACCTTTGACATTTATCACATTTTCTGACAAACTCCATGGCGTCTTTTTCCATGCTATCCCAGTAATATACTGCTCTAACAATTTTGCGAATCAAAGACTCGGCACCGGATTGGTTTCCACAAGTGCCTTCGTGGATCTCTCGTAAAACATAATCGGTGTCCCCGTCCCTAAACTTACCTCCAATGGCCCATCGAACGTCCTTCTGTATAATGTTCCATCTTCATCCAATGTGAACCGAGCAGCCTTGGTTCGTAAAGCCCTTGATTCTTTATGGTCCAATGGGAGCTTCCCATTTTTTAAATATTCAACGTACTTATTCCTCCAATCCCAAGTCAAACTTGTGGAATTTATCTCGGCATGACCCTCCTCGACTACAGATATCGATAATTGGATGACAGTCCCCGGGATAATATCATCTTCCTCAACTGATGACCCCAAGTTTGCAAGTGCATCAGCCTCAATGTTTTTTTTCTCGAGGTACATGGTCTAGAGTCCACTCCTTCCGTGAAGAGGGTCCATAACCCCGACGATTCTAATAGAAGTTCTTTCTCCACTTCGGGTACGAGGGTCGGCATGAAATCGGCCACGAAGTCAGCTAAGATTTGAGACTTGATGGTCATTCGGGGTTGATACTCGATATCGTACCTGCCAAGTTCGACGGCCCATTTGGCCAATCGGCCCGATAACTCGGGCTTATGCAAAACATTTCGGAGAGGATAAGTGGTTAACACACATAGGGGGTGACATTGGAAATATGGCTTTAACTTTCTAGATGCGCTTATTAATGCAAGTGCCAATTTCTCTAAATGCGGATATCTAGTTTCAGCATCTCTTAATGTTCGACTTACGTAATAAACAGGAAATTGTGTACCTTGCTCTTCTCGAACTAGCACACCACTTACCGCTATTTCGGACACTGCCAAATATAAGTACAGCTTTTCATCCACCTTGGAGTGTGAAGTAGAGGTGGGCTCGATAAGTATCGCTTCAATTCCTCCAATGCTTGCTGGCATTCGGGGGTGCAAAATTATTTTTCTTTTTGAGTAAGAAAAAGAACCTGTGGCTTCGATCTGATGACCACGAAATGAATCGACCCAGGGCAGCTATCCGTCCTGTTAGCCTTTGTACGACTTTCACTCTATCTACGATGGTGATATCCTCGATGGCTTTAATCTTGTCGGGGTTGATTTCTATTCCTCGATTTGACACCATGAAGCCGAGGAACTTACCCGAGCCGACCCCAAAGGTACATTTTTCTGGGTTAAGCTTCATGTTGTACTTCCTCAAGATCTCAAATGTTTCCTGCAAATGAGTTAAATGGTCCTCTGCGTGCAGGGATTTAACCAACATATCGTCAATGTAAACTTCCATTGATTTACCTATCTGTTCCTCGAACATTTTGTTAACTAGGCGTTGGTATGTAGGGGTGAGCATAAAATCCGAAAAACTGAATTTCGAACCGGACCGAATTAATTCGGTATTACATTTTTGGTATTTCGGTACGGTCTTCGTTATTGAACTTTCGATACTTCGGTATACCGAAATACCGAAATACCAAAATATTTTAAGTAAGTCTTCCACCACTTCCCAGCCCAATTTCCCATTTCGCCAGCCCAAATCCAACTTGTTACCCCTAGGCCTTAGCTAGTAAGATTAATCCCAAGTCCAACCCAACTAAGAACCCTAGTTTCACCGTTTCAATCCATCAATGTAATCTTAATCTTTAGGCTTGACAATTATACAAAGAGCAGGAGGTAGGTGTGTACTGAGCCTCGTAATATGCAGCTAAACAAATGACTAGAGAGGTGTAAATTTTGAAATATTTTTATATAGTCTTGTTAAACAAGGAATTTTTCTTTAGAGTTGAAACACTATAACATTGAAAATGTGTACTATTAATTAAATACATGATAAAATAATTACTTATGCAAGAATATATATTATAAATACCAGGTACATGCATATATGTTTTTCCAGTTTACTTTACTCCACCAAGTAAACCAAAAATCATCCAACTTATCAAATCCAAGAAGCCTCTGTGATGCTTCATTTCACCTGCGCACTCCAAAATAGGGCTGATAAGCTTCTTCTATGATGTCTCAATTGATTTAAAAGCAAGTTGCGTATCATTTTCGCCTATTCTAGGAGAGTACCAGAAAAAATGAAGAGCTTGGCTATGCTAGTCAACAAATCAAGATTTATAAGCAAAACATTCACCATTTGAAGGTTTACTTCTTTGTTAATAATGATACCGAAACCGAACCGAAACCATACCGAACCAAACAAGAAAATACCGAACCGCACCGAATTAATTTGGTACGGTATTTGGTATACACAATTGATATACCGAATACCGAAATACCGATCCGTATTTTTAAATACCGTACCGAAATACCGAACGCTCACCCCTATTGGTATGTAGCTCCTGTATTTTTTAGCCCGAAGGGCATTACATTGTAACAGTATGTTCCATACTTAGTGATAAACGAGGTCTTCTCCTGGTCTTCCGGGTTCATCTGAATTTGATTGTACCCGGAATATGCATCGAGAAAGGTAAGGATCTCGTGGCCAGCCGTAGCATCGATCATGCGATCGATGTTAGGTAGTGGAAAAGAGTCTTTAGGGAGTGCCTTGTTCAAATCCTTGTAATCTACGCACATTCTAAGTTTGTTCCCTTTTTTAGGGACTACGACTACATTGGCTAACCATTCGGGGTATTTTACCTCCCGAATGGACCCTATTTTAAGAAGTTTAGTTACCTCATCCTTTATAAATGCATGTTTCACCTCGGACTGAGGCCTTCTCTTTTGCTTCACCGGTTTGAACCTAGGGTCGAGGCTTAACCGATGTGTTGTTATCGATAAGAAATTGAATGAGTTTTTTCCTGAGTTCGAGGGTTAACCTCGTTCCCAGGTATACCTTTCGTTCCGGTAGATGCTCGATCAATATCACCTGTTCCAGCTCTTCGACCATTGACTTGGTTGCATTTGATTCTTTGGGAACAATGAGAGTTCGAGGAGTAAGGAAATCCTCTTCTTCTTCTCCGATAACATGTTTCTCCGATTCGGTCGAAGCTGGTGACGGTGATTGCTATTTAGTCATCTGCTTATCTTTGGTGTTTGATTTTTCTGAGGTTGAGGGCATTGAGATCGGCATCACTTCATCGACTGCAAACATTTCCTTTGCAGTGTGTTATTTCCAACTGTTTTCACACCATCCACTGTCGGGAATTTCATCATTTGATGAAGGGTCGACGGTACTGCCCTCATATTGTGGATCCATAGCCTCCCGAGTAGGGCATTATATCTCATGTCGCCTTCAATGACATGAAATTTTGTATCTTGGATGATCTTGGCCACGTTCACTGGTAGGATTATCTCCCCCTTCGATGTTTCGCTTGCCATGTTGAAGCCGTTTAGGACTCGAGATGCAGGCACAATTTGTTCCTTCAAGCCGAGATGCTCTACGACCCTCGGTCTGATTATGTTTACTGAACTACCTGGATCCACTAGAACACGTTTAACCTGAATTTTATTTAGCAAAATAGAAATTACCAGGGCGTCGTTGTGCGGTTGAGAATGCCCTCCGCTTCTTCGTCATCGAATGATAGGACACCCTCGGGCACATAGCTCCGAGTCTGATTCTCTCTGGTGATTGACACCTTGGTTCGTTTGAATATGGGACCTTGTGGAACATCGACCCCGCCAAGGATCATATGAATTACATGTTGCGGTTCTTCCTGCTCATTCTTTCTGTTGGCGTCTCTTTCTCTGAAGTGATTCTTAGCTCGATCACTGAGAAACTCCTAAAGGTGGCCCTCGTTGAACAATCGAGCTACCTCCTCCCTAAGTTATCTGCAGTCTACGGCCCTATGGCCATTCGTGCCGTGATATTTACACATCAAGTTTGGATTTCTTTGAGAAGGACCAATTTGTATAGGTCTGGGACACCTGGTGTCTTTGATCCTTCTGATAGCTGATACGATTCCCGATGCATCGACACTGAAATTATACTCCGATAACCGAGGTGCTTCTGTGGGATCAGTATGTTTATCAAAACCATTCTTACTCATAAGACCCCGAGAATTTTGCCCTTGATCATTTCTTCGATCATTCTGAGGAGGATTGCGCCCCGAACCATTGTTTCTTCGATCTGCAACATATGGCTCATATCGTTCCCTGTTCGACCTTGGCTCCCTGTCGGTATCTCTCGGGGTTTTAGCTACCAATCTATTTGGATAAACTGAACCCGAGGGGGCTCCCAACTGGTCGTCCTCGACCCTGATCTTCGATTGATAGCGATTATGCACATCCGCCCAAGTTACAGCTGGATACTCGATCAAATTTTGCTTCAACTATCGTGACGCGATCGAACTCCTCTCATTCAACCCCTGGGTAAAGGCTTGAACGGCCCAATCATCTGTGATCGGTGGTAATTCCATTCGCTCCATTTGAAATCGGGATACGAACTCCCTTAGCATTTCATCACCTCTTTGTCTTATCTTAAAAACATCTGATTTCCTTGTTGCCACTTTTATGGCCCCGGCGTGTGTCTTCATGAAGGCATCTGCTAATATAGCAAACGAATCGATAGAATTCGGTGGCAAGTTGTGGTACCAGATCATTGCTCCTTTTGACAAAGTTTCCCCAAATTTTTTCAACAAAACCGACTCGATCTCATCATCATTTAAGTCATTTCCTTTAATCCCGCATGTGTATGAGGTGATGTGTTCATTAGGATCGCTCGTCCCGTTGTACTTAGGTATATCTGGCATACTAAACTTCTTAGGAATGGGCTTCGGAGCCGCACTCGGAGGGAATGGCTTTTGCACGAACTTCTTGGCATCCAAACCTTTTAAGATCGGGGGTGCCCCCGGTATTTGATCAACACGAGAGTTGTATGTTTCCACTTTTTTGTCATTATCTTCAATTTTTTCTCTTCCGACTTGATTCTTTTGGTGAGCTCCTCGAGCATCTTCATAATTGTAGGATCAGTCCTCCGATCCATTATCGTTCGACCTTTCTGGCACCTGCACGGTACGACGAGTGATTTCTGGTTCGACCACACTCAGAGTTTTATGTCGACTTTGAAGCTAAGCGATAGCAACCTGTTGAGCTTGTAGCATCTCGAATATTATGTGGAGGCTAACTCCCCCGTCTCCTACACCCTGTGTTCCTTGGACACCAGATCGGACTTCCCTGCGTACACTTCCTCTGGGATCTGCGCCTAAGTCCGCATTCAAAGCAATGTGCGAACTAACATCGATTGGTTCTACAATCGGCACTTCCCCGGGGTTAACTAGTGGCACACTGGCTCTTGGAGCAACTATATTATCATTTTCCCCGTGAAGTCCAAGACCATCATCGCCATGTACGGGTACATTTTGTGAGTTTGACATGATTCAACCCGAGAACACAAATTCTTGACAAGAACAAGTGTGAAAATAACGTGTGTTATCATAATCAGTATTGAAACAATCGCTATTATGTTTAGCCCCACAGTGGGCGCCAAACTCTTTCCCCTAAAATTCGAGTAACAATTAAATTTGTTTTGTGATTTTTAAGATAAGTGATTCAATCCAATACTAACTAATAAACAAGGAATCAAGTGTGTAAATTAAAGAGTGAGATAAATCAAACCGATGTATAAGCTAGTCTCGACCTCGGGCTAAAGCGACCTCGAGGTAGATGAACAAGGACAATAAAATAACAATGAGATGATTTAGATGAACAGTAAGCAAGAAAGTAATGTAAGTATATTCTCTTGTCAATGATTCATGTGTTACGAATGATTGGGGTCCCCTTTATATAGTAGGGGAATCCTAAATGAGGTACAATTCTAATAGTAGTAGGGAATCCTATTATACAGCTGTCTAACCGCCTAGTACAAATCCGTTCCGAGATTTACGCTGTGATCTTAGGGTCTCCGCGGGAATCTCGCTTTTTCTATTATAAAACCATAACGGTATTATCTCGAGGTTGGTCATACTCGGACCCGGTGTTCATCGAGCACTTTGATCTTCGAGTTTCGTATTCTGCCATTGGGCTCGAGCCCGGTCCATATTGAACTTGTTCTCGACGCGACTTCTCGAGCCTATAAAATCGGGGACACATGATTTTGACCTTATACAATTCTGTTCAACCATCTAGTATATGTTAAATTGTATACTGAAGTGAAGGTATGGTGGAAAGGAATGAAACAAAAGGAAATTAAGCACGAGAAAATGGAGACAGAGCTGATTTAGGGTAAAGGAGGGTGTCGAATGGTGGAGGAGAAAATTGGAGGAGAAGGAGGTGTGAAAATTAGATGGGGTCCATGTTATTTTAGGAAAAGAAAAGAAAAAGTCTAATTTTAGGTAGGTAACTCGCGTTCCAGAAAGTGCATTTTACGCAATAGGGGCTGATATGGTCGGGTGCTTAGTTAATTTTTTTTGTGAATAAATAAAATGTCTAGCTAGAATTAAGCTCAATTGAAGTGTTCAGTTGATCGTTGAGGACAACTTAAACGGAAGTTAATGTATTCAGCCTCATAGAAAACCAAAATATTTTATCAATTCTTGGAACTATAAAAGCCAATGTATAACCAAAAATCAGCCGCCATTTTAATCTCTTCCTGCACGACTCAGCGTTAAGCCATTAGCCATGCAGTAAATGAAAACAAAAATGAGGAGCCACGTGACGATCCTCACGGGCCTTTCTTTTAGGTCCCTCAACGGTTTTGTGTGGCGCCGAACCATTACCCCGACCAGAATTTCAAAACCGACACGTAGCATTTTCCCTTGCTTCACGTCATCACTCTCTCTCTCTCCCGCCACCCTTCCATTTCACACACACACACACACAATTGGAGGAAATTATGGGTGAATTCCCCGAAACTATGTTTCCCTATCTGAACCCGGTTTAGTGAATTTCCTATCTTTCGGCAAAATCTATGTTCTATCAAAAACAAGAAAGAAGTTTTTGTCTCTGATCAACGTGGATAAGGTGAAATTTGAATTGATTTCTAGGGTTTTTACGAAATGGCAGGGAATAATGATGTAATGAAAGGAAACCCACCTGGAATTTTGCTCATAAGAAGCATGAGAGGTAAAGATTGGAGTCTAAAGACGTATAAATACGTAGTTTTGTTGATCACGTTCATAGCTTATACATCATATCATGCTTCAAGAAAACCCAGTAGTATTGTCAAGAGTGTTTTACATCCACACCCATTTCTCAACATAACGGTTTCAAATCCATGGCCTATGGGTCCAGTTTTCATAAAGAATGAAACTTTGGGTCCTACTGATTTGTTTCATTCAAAAAAGAAAGGCTGGGAACCTTTTAATGACGAGGATGGTACGTCGAAATTAGGGGAAATTGATGTTGCATTTCTTGCATGTTATTCAATAGGAATGTATGTGGCTGGACATTTAGGGGATTCATTGGACCTAAGGTTGTTTTTAACAACTGGTATGATTGGAAGTGGCATTTTTGTGGGGTTGTTTGGTATGGGTTATTTTTGGAAAATACATGCTTTTTGGTTTTACTTGCTTATGCAAATGGTTGCTGGGTTATTTCAGGCTACTGGCTGGCCTTCTGTTGTTGCTGTTATTGGTAATTGGTTTGGGAAAAGGAAAAGGGGATTGATTATGGGTATTTGGAATGCTCATACCTCTGTTGGGAATATTAGTGGATCCCTTATGGCTGCTGGTGTTTTGGAACATGGATGGGGTTGGTCTTTTATTGTTCCGGGAGCGTTTATATTTTTCGCGGGGATAATTGTGTACTTGCTATTGCCTGCTTATCCAGAAGATGTTGGATTTCCTTGTCCTAATCGTCCCTCGTCTGTTGAGGATTTGTCTGTGCCTAATGATGAAGAAGCTCAGACAGTGAAAGAAAATATGGTTGAAAATGGACAAGACAATATCCGTCGGCATGGTTCAGGAAATAGGAGAAGTGTTGGTCTTCTTGATGCTTGTCTAATACCAGGAGTGATTCCATTTGCACTGTGTCTTTTCTTCTCAAAGTTGGTAGCATACACATTTTTGTACTGGTTACCGTTTTACCTTAGTCAAACAGGTATCGCTGCTTGCATTTATGAATTGTTTGCTATACTTGGTTCTTTGTGTGTGATAGACATTGTTCTGAAGCATTAAAGCTGTTTTAAAAGCCTGCATATTGGAACAATTATCTTACTTGTCCACTTGCCGGTTCATTTGTAATCATTTTTGTTTATGTGAGGTATTTAGGAGTGTATATTGCTGATAAGGCAGGGGATTTTGATAATGGAGCTTTTGAGGGTTGAAAGAGAAAAGATTCGCATGCCTATTAAATCTCTAGAATGTAGTTGCTGCTGCTAACTCTGACTATTCTTTAGGGGAAAATACATGGTTCGTCTTTTCTAACTTTCAATCTGATTAAGGAGCATGACGTCTTTAACGCATTGGATTTTACCTGCAGTCTATGCTTCTAATGGCAAATCAGGGCTGCTGATCGTGTTTTCAAATTGCTCTATTTACATTGCATACAGGAATGGCACTCCTCTCCTTAACTAATCTGTTTCTCCTTTCCCTTTTTGGTGAAATCCCAAGAAGGATGAGGACCTGTACAGGACAAGGCCCATGTTGCATCAGTATACCAACATATGTAGAATATCCCACACAAGCTCATTAGTTCTGGCCTAGCTAACAAACAATTTAAACACTACATTCTAGTGCACATTGGCTTCTAGAGAAGTAAAAAGCAGCAAAGTACCCGACTTATACATGTTTTAAATAATTAGAAGGCCCCATCTGAGTCTGTTTGAACTTCCAATTATGCAGGTATAGTCCGTTTGAACTTCCAGTTATGCAGGTATTAGTTTGAGGGTTCACTAGTTTAAGTAAGACAAGGTGAACATCCAAAAATATGAAAGGCTTTGCCTAAGCAAACTGCATCTTCACTAGTAATTTCAGCTAGGTTTCTTTAAGTTCCGTGAAGGATTACTGGAAAAGTAGTGCATTCTACATTCTAGTTCAACTTCATAATTCATAAGCCCAGAAGATAGAGAAAAATATTATGTTATGATGATGGATATCGTGGCTTCAATAATTGCTAAGGTTCACTTCTTGACTGAAGCTTGTTAGAAATGCTTGTTGGTTATATACTTGCTTTGACATCAAGTGTTTCTCGGGTGCTAACAACTTCAAAATACAGCTTTCCTTTTGTTATACTTGTTCCCCTTATCTTTTAGAAGTATTGAAGGTATAAAAATCTACCTGTTGGACTTTAAACAACCTAGAATAAATTTCTTTTTGCTTGTGACTAGTATCAGTGTCCATTCTACTTTGAGATTCATTGTCGAAATTCTTTTTTGTAAATTTCCAAGTGACGTCATGGTCATGTTCCTAATCGTGGTTCTTGATAATCTCTTTACAGCTATAGGGGGAGAGTATGTTTCAGTGAAATCTGCTGGTAATCTCTCTGCTTTGTTTGATGTTGGAGGTATAGTTGGTGGAATTCTAGCTGGACATCTATCCGACAAGCTTGATGCTCGTGCTACTACAGCAGCCAGCTTCATGTATGCAGCAATTCCTTCTATGCTTTTGTATCGCAAATATGGAAGTGCATCAAAGCTCATGAACATTTTGCTCATGATGATAGCTGGGTTGTTTGTCAATGGACCTTATGCGCTTATAACAACTGCAGTGTCAGCAGATCTGGGTACTCACAGCTCCTTGAGAGGAGATTCTCGAGCACTAGCAACAGTTACTGCCATTATTGATGGTACTGGATCTATGGGTGCTGCTCTCGGTCCTCTTTTGACAGGTTTTCTTTCAACAAAAGGATGGGATGCAGTTTTTATAATGCTTGTTGTTGGTGCAGTTAGTGCTGGTCTTCTTTTATCTCGTTTGGTCGTTTCTGAACTGAGCGAGAAGTTCTCTAAACGGCTACCCTATGGACAACACAATAGCGGAGGTAACGTTTGTCTCCGTTTGTGTCTCTGTTTTCCATTTTGTCTTTGTTCAACTGTGTCTATCATCCTTATTTCATTAGCATGCTGATTTTAAGATTGGAGCAGCAGGACGAAATGAATTAGACACTTTTTTTTTCAAATCCAGTTCACAGCAAGAAAAGTAACTTGCAATAGTGTTTTATTGACATGTCTTGCTATGTTACCTTTATTCCAAGAAACAAGTAACAATGAATATTGCTATCATGTTGCCATCTAAACTTGGTAACAATCTTTATTATCTGCTAGTGGTTTATTGTTGTCAAGTAGGGGCAGCAGACTGTAGTGTTGATAAAGGTAAAAGAGGAATTTACATGTGTTCTAAGCTGCAGCTATGTCTGGCACTTTCAAACTTTTATGACCTAAATGTACCAAGTGTATCCTTATTATTTTTTAGTTGGATTAGTTAATGACAAAAGCTGCCTGTTTTTATCTTCTGAACAAGCCTACAAAGTCAAAATCTTTTATCCTTTTATATGAGTTTCTGTAGATAAAAGTTCTAGTCTAGATATTATAGCTTTATCCTATATAACTGATTTAAAAAAAAAATCCTATATTAGACAATTTCTTGTTCCCTGGTATTCATGTTCATAGCATATAGACTCCCGGAGTAAATCCTGAAGCTAGTGGAGTTTGAGACTTAAACATTAACTTTAGTAGGTCGTAATCATGTTGTAGATCCCTGTGCATGTGCGATATATTGGGTCAGTAATATACTGTAGCATTTGCTGTGAAGAATGGAAATTTAAACAACACCTTGATGCTTGTGTTCTTACTCCAGAGCAGTAGTTCAGTCTGAGTTCTATATACTGGTGTACTCCTCTATATGATTATCATTTGCATGGGCTGAAGAAAGTATCTTACCAATCAAAAAATGATTATTACTTCTCCTTTTGTCTATGTTTTATCTAGGGGTATCAGTGGATATTCGAAAACCGACCGTACCGCACCGCACCGAACCGATTTTTAGGTTTCTTTTTAAGAAACCGTAGGTTTTTATATAAATCTATAACCGCACCGATAACTAGGGTAGGTTTTTTATTTTATAAAAATAAACCGAAAAAATACCGAACCGTACCGAATAAATTTTACATGTGGAAAATATATTTGTTTAGTAAGTTAAAAATAATAAGGCATTAAATTTTCTTTGGGCCTTGGAATTATGAAAACTATTACAAGCCAACAAGTAATTAAACTCAAAATACTAATTCCTAAAACCTATTATGCTACTTCTACTTAAACTAAGTTATTTCAAGTATCTTTATTAGCAAGACACAAAGTATTCTAGCGATTATGAGTAGCAAACTACAATGTATTGAATATGTTTCCTTTCATATAATTTAGATTTATCTTTTTGAATATTTTATCTTCTATAGACTTTATTCTTGAGTCCCAGCTTGGTATATCTTTCAACTCGTGTGATTTATATTTTCTTTGCCTTTGTTTGATTTCTTTTACGTTGTTGTAGAATAGTTGATGGATCTATGCTCTAGCCATTTTTTTTAATTCATCACCCTTTAAACAGTTAAAATGTCTAGAGAGTTTTGCTAAGTCCTATAAAAGAACGTATGTTATTGCATTCTACTTCTACTGGTGAATTTTACATGATATTAAAAAAAATACCGAAAATTAACCGAACCATACCGATACCGAAGAGAAACCGACATGATTGGGACGGTTTCGAAAAGTCTAATTTTGGTTATACATAATAGAATAAGCGAAAAATTGGTATGGTACAAATTTTATAAAATAACCGGCCGAACCGAATCATTGACACCCCTAGTTTTATCCAATCCCCTTATATCTCACACTTAATTACCTATTTGTTCAATGTGAAAGTTACAACGCCTAGTTGACTCCAGCTTCAAATGAGTTGAGCTCCTCCTTCATCTGTATCGTGGACGCATGAGGAAATGAAAATACAAGTATTTGTTTGTTGTATGTTCAATATATTTCCAGATGGAATTAAAATGCATCAATACTGCCAGATTGAGTTTCTGGCAGAACTGGACCATTCTTTTTCAAAAAACAAAAAGAAATGCATAATATACTTGCATGGTGCATCGGAATCTGCATGGTCGATCTTACTTTGGCAAAAGTTTTGTTTTTCTTTTTGTTTATTTCCCAGCCGGAATATAATTCTTAGAGTTTGACAGTTATGCAACTTGGATCCTATACCCCCCCCCCCCCACACACAACAAA